>NC_090118.1:917500-972500 GCF_023973825.1 Plasmodium brasilianum | reverse complement strand
GTTTATACCTATCTGAATAGTACTGATAATGATCCGTACGTTGACAAGGAAAGTATTTCAAGTTTTAATTATTTTTTTTTTGCAAAAAAGAATAAAAGAATTCTATTCATATCATGTATAACCAAACCCAAGTACAAAAATCAAAACGATGAGGATTTCAACAATGTGTTTATAGGTATTCAAGATGAACCTTCCGTGAACGATAAGAACGAATGCGATGACGAGGATTCGTCGATTTGTTAGATTATGGATTGACAGCGTAAGAGACACACAAGAACGAACCTACGTGCGCACCCTGCCTGCAAAGCCCACATGTACACATATATGTGTCTGTGCTTCTATCCGTATATATATGCATATACATACGCACGAACTGCCCCATCAATGCATCTGCTTATTCGCCCCTCATGACTATGTGTTTATTTAAAGTTTTTCACAAAAAATGCAAAAAAATGCAAAAAAATGCAAAAAAATGCGAAATTTTAAGTTGATGAAAAGAGGTTACAAATGAAAAAAGAGAAAAAATAAAAATACATAAATACATACATTCATACACACATACATTCATACACACATACACACATACATTCATACACACATACACACATACACACATACACACATACACACATACACAAATAAATAAGTAAACTCTTATGTTCACTATTCTTCCTTTTTTTGTTGTTCAAAATGCCCACGCACGTAGACTTCTATGTGTGTGTAAATAAACAAAATTTATTTAATTTTATTCCTCTTTCTCCTCTTCTCCTTCTAAGTACATTATTACACAGCACTCTACAGAGGGTATAATGACCTGAGTTTTTTTATAGTCCTGTGCATTGTAATGGAAACAAAAAAAAAAAAAAAAAAAAAACAATATAAACATAAATATGTATAGGTATACATGCGCATATGTGCGTATATACATATTTACATATATAGGTATGCATAAAGTAGCACAGTAATATGTGCTGCTATAATGAGAGGCGACGCACCCTCGATCCTATTTAATTTTTCTTTTAATTTTTCTTTTAATTTCTCCTCATTCTTTTAACAAAAAATTAAATGTTTATATAACAACCTACCTATAATAAACCTTGCACTGCTTCTTCCACAGTTTATATAATTCTTCTTTCACCTAAAAAAGGAAATAATATGTTATCATTAGAATTGATTATTACTGCTGCATTAACATTTAGCACAGTGTAAACGCAAATGAACTTAAAAAGAAATGACAATAAAAACAAAAGAGGCGCATTCATGAGTAACACCATACGCAATGATTGAAGGGGCCAGCACAGTTATAACAAGTACATCCCCCACCCCTTCCCGTAAGAAAGTATATGATATAAATATTTATCACAATAATGAAAAAAATGGTACAACGTTTGTAAATGATTTCACACCCTCAAATAAATGAAGCCATGTATATACATGCAATGCACTATGAGGTGAAATATTTCTCCTTCTTTTTATTTTGCTTCTTTTATTGTGCTTCTTTTATTTTGCTTCTTTTATTGTGCTTCTTTTATTTTGCTTCTTTTATTTTGCTTCTTTTATTTTGCTTCTTTTATTTTGCTTCTTTTATTTTGCTTCTTTTATTTTGCTTCTTTTTTTCGCTTTCGTTTTTTCTGCTTACGTAATCGCGGAACACGTCGCTCGCCATACAGTTCATGTTTTTGTTAATCAGATTGCCTATGTAATCATTCTTGATCCTTTTCTTTATCTTAATGCGAACGTCTTTACATATATCGGATAATTCAAAATGTTCCATGGTATTGACACAGTGTACATTATTTTCATTTTTCTTTTCTTTTTTTCTAATAGTGGAGTTTTTATCCTCACTATCTCCATAGGATGGAGCTGGATGTGGTAAAACACTAGCTAGTAAAAGTGTTTCTATCATTCTAGTAATTTGTTTGTGTGTTTCTTTACATACTTTCATAAACTTTTTCTTGTCTAATTCTACATGTTCCTTTTGTATATTCTTTCCTTTTAAATATTCTTCCGGGTATAGAATAGTAGGACTTAGAATTCCTAAATCGATACACATCTTTATCGTAATAATGTCCCTCAGTTGCGTAAAAGAAACAGCTGGGTCTTCCACCGTTATTTCACGTATATTTGCATTTACAATAGATAGATGATATATCTTTTCTAATACCTTCATACCTAACCCTTTACTTTGCATTGGGGGAAAAATTAAAAATTGAGATATGCGATTTCTGTCAAATTGAAATGTAAAAAACGTATATGTTGTTACTAAACCGAACAGGTAGAAATAGTATGAATGTCCTTTTGATTCTCCAATATCAGCTGCCTTTCCTTTTTTCTTACATAGTTCTCCCTTGTCTTTGTTGCCCCTTTGTGCTGCATCATCCGATAATTCATACAGTGCTACACTAGTCGCTACATTGGCTCCTTCCTTGGATGCATCCTTAGCCACTATAATGTCTGTTTCAACCGCTCCTCCAGTTCTTTGTCCATGTACTGCTTCATTTCTTGCTTCAATTCCTGCTTCATTTCTTGCTTCAATTCCTGCTTCATTTCTTGCTTCAATTCCTGCTTCAATTCCAGCTTCAATTCCTGCTTCAAGTCCTGCTTCATTTCTTGCTTCAATTCCTGTTTCAATTCCTGCTTCTTTTTTTGCTTCAATTCCTGCTTCATTTCCTACTTGATATCCTGCTTCCCTCCCCCTTAACATTTCTTCACCCATGTTCTTCACTAAGTCGGAGTACAGATAAACCACATCAAAATCTTTATGAAAGGAATAGTATTCCTCTTCGTCCTTATTCTTTATATCATTCAAAATATTGTCAATTGCTCTTAACACAACTTCGCTTGTAAGCACATACTCATCTTGATCAAAAAAAAGGGACTCAGATTTCTTGCAATTATTACCATTGCTATAATTCTTTTCTCCTAGTTTGTTCTTTGACTGTTTCATTTTTATGTGCTCTATGTCCTCCTTCTTTATACTACCATCCGCTCCGACATTATTACCCACATTACTGCTCATGTTATCGCGCACATTACTGTTTATCTGATCGTCACTCCCCTCTGCAATATCGCCTAAAACTGCAGATTCTTGTGCACCACCCACTCCTTTCAAAATTCTCCTTTTCTTTTTGTGCTCCTTCTTATCCTCTGCACTTGAGGATAAACATCGTTTTGCTAATTTCTTTTTACCTATCTCACTTTCCTTACAAGTAGTTTTTATTTCCTGCTCAATGCTTTTTTTTTTTTTATCATTACAAAAGATAAGCTTTTCCCCTTTTAAATTTCGATACAAACTAAAAGTAGAAGTGCCGTTTTTAAATAATTGGACATTCAGTTTTTCTATAAAATTATTATGAGTAAATTTTTTTTCACTATCATGCTTAAAAACAATATATGGCAAAATAACACTCCACCGATAGTCGTATTCTATATTTGATGCACTTTCGATAAACCAATGATAGAACCATTCTACTTTTCGATGCAATAATTCAAAGTTTTCCTTAATTGTGTAGTCATATCTGTTATACGATCTGTAGTATTCCATTTCTTTTCCTTCCCGCTGTGATCTCCCTATGTGTGCTTCTTTCCCCATGTGTACATTTTCCTCCATGAATGCTTCTTCCCCTATGTGTGCTTGCGTCTCCACATGACCACTTCTGCTCTCTTTATGTGGGGAACAACTACCACCTAAATGTATATGCTGATGACTGCTTTGTCTTTCTGAATTATCTTTGACGATAATACTTTCTGTACTCTTCTCTTTCGATAAACGTTCCTTTTTCTTTTTCTCTTTCAAGATATGTAAATATTCTCTATACAGTTTAGACATATCTTTCTCTGTTACAAATTTTGTGCAATTTCTTCTAGTTGTTTTACTTTCAACAAAAGGATTATTTTCATCAATATCTTTATATTTTTTTGTCACATCTGTTCTTTTCTTTTTTCTTCTTTTTCTATCCTTATTAGTTATGGATTCATCATTACTACGGGCATTAGACTCAGCATAGGAGCCAGATCCTTTCGAATCGATACGTTTTCTTCCTATGCCTTCATTGGAAGAAGATCCACTGCAATTATCCTCACCACAGCTACTACTGTTACTATTACTACTGCTTATGTGGTTATTACATTCGTTGCCTATCACATTGGCAGTCATATTTCTGCTCATATTTGTAGACATGTGTGTGTTCACATTTACCATCGCCTTTGCTTTTAAGTTCTCGCTCTTTCTTTTTCCCCTGTTCCAATTACCACCACCCTGTATAATTAAATCGCTCTTTTTATTGCTGTTAATGCTTTTTTTCTTCTCTTCAAAAGACTTGTTAGCATTATTACAACATGCATTGGGTGTGTTATAACCATATTTGTTAGGTGTATTGTAACCATATTTGTTGGGTGTATTGTTGTCACATGTATTATAAGAGTTTTTACCATATGCGTTGTTGGCACTGCTGTTTGCATCCTTCACTTCGGTTTCACCTGCACTATCATATATTTTATATTCATCCATTTTGTCATTGATATTAATTGCACTTTTGGATGAACCCTTTTCCATTGAAATAAAGCCATTTTGACTATCATAAAGTACTGTGTCGTTTTCTTTCTTTCTTTTTTTTTTTTTTTTTTTTTTTCCCTGTTCTATTAGATTGTTACTGTTATGAACGCACTCAATCGATTTAGCTTGATACACAATTTCCCCACTTCCATTACTTCCACTACTTCCACTACTTCCATTACTTCCACTACTTCCGGCGCTAGCCATGCTATACTTACTCTCGTTACTTTGCCTACCCCTCATCTGGCTAATAAACTCGCTACTACTGTTTTCTTTTCCCACTTTAAAATACATAGAGGAAAACCCGCATTTTCTTATCTGCAAATATATATCATCACTAATTTTTTTTTCATATATAATAAGTCCCGGTGGTTTGTAAACTTTATTTTGAAGAACAACATCAGCGTCTTGTATATCTTCTGTTTTATTACTATTCTTAATTTCATTTCTTTCCTTTCTTTCATTCCTTCTAAGTATACTTAAAAATTCTTCTTCCGTTTCGATAAAACCTCCTGGGTATGGAGTAGTGATATACAGATTTTGTAAAAGCATTAACATAATATAATTCGAGTTTTCATACTGATCGCATATGGAACCGTTGAGCTTCATAAATACTTCATAATTATCGCACGTGTAGTAGAAGTCGATGTTTAGGGTGTCGAACCCGATCACCTGCACAGGTAAAGTAAAAAGAAAATTAAAAGTATAAAATAAAATTAAATTAAAAGTACAAAATAAAATTAAATAAAAAGTAAAAAATTGCGCATGTCCTGAAAAGTGACAGAAATGGGTTCATTCGGAGTTTGTTCTACCCGCGAGCATAAACACACGCGTTTATATAAGTATGTATGCATATACAAGTATATGTATATATGAACATGTATTCATATGTAAACGTATGTAGTTATATAGGTACGTTGCGCATGCTCGAGTAACCTGTTCGTAATCACTGAAGAAGTGATGTGTAAATAAAGGCTTGAAGGAGTAGGTGTTGTTATAGTAGTCTTTGCTAGAAATACATGGATGAAATGTTACAGAGTTCATAGCATTTATCTTTGGTATGCATGCATATGTATTTATCGATGGGAAAAAATTCATTGACAAGTCTTGTAAATCAGCTGCACAATTTTTTATACAATTATAATATTCCCTGTCTATCTCCTCATTTTTTCTTTCCTGTACACTATCTATTGTTAACTTGTTGTTACCTTTATATTTCATATTTATGAACTTGTATTTTCTTACTATTTAAAAAATTTGCTTTTTTAATGGAGATGTATTAACAGTATTCCTTTGTTGTTGTTTCAACATTACTCCCTTGGGTATGTCCATACATACATGTGCACATATGTGTTTATGTGCATAAGGGCATATATACATATATATATGTATATATCTACACACACACACATATATATATATATATATAACGTTTTGTTTTAAAAATTTACGTTACTGAGTAATCACTTGAACATATGAGTGTACTTTTTTAAGAGATTTGAAAAAAAAAAAAAAAAAAAAAAAAATATAAAAATAAATAAATAAATAAATGAGCTACTTAATGATTGACCAAATAAGTCTGACGGAAAAAAACAACATCCATTTCTCTTTTTTTAAAAAAAAGATAAGGACACAACATACGCTACATGGGTATTCAAAAAAAGAAGGGAAGCTACGCGTATACACGTAAATGTATTTTTTCTTTTTTTCTATTTGAGGCTCATGAGATATTAAAAGTGGTATGAGTAAAGGTTATCCTCAAAATGGATTAACCAATTACATACAGCGTAGGGCGTTGCTGTTTAATATATACATATATACATATACACATACATACACACATATACACATACATACACACATATACACATACATACATACATATACACATACATACACACATATACACATACATACACACATATACACATATACACATACACACATACATATATATGAATAATATACGTATCATATATATGAATAATATACGTATCATATATGTACATATATATATATATACGTATAATATACGTATAACGTACGTATAATATACATATAATGTACGCACAATGCACGTACACCACATGTATGATGCACATGTGCATAATTCTACATGAGCACGTTACTTACAGGCGCTCAGTTACTACACGTAAATGATGACACTGTTATTTTAATATAATTTAAATTATTAAAGTGGTTAGTCCCCAACTGGGGTATAAACTAATGCTCCGATTTACCACTTTACAAATGATATCGTTCTTTTACCGAATTGGTTGTTCTAAAATCTTTACTATTTTAGGTACTCTTACTTTTTTATATATATTATTAATTTGATTTTTATATGTGTTCATACATAAGTCTTACTAACTGATAACAAACATTTGTCCCTTTACTATTATCGCTAATCATCCTATGTATATACACATACGTACATATACACATATACATACAGTATTCATGTATGTATATAAATTGAGACATAACTGTAAGATGACTGCTAGCCTGGTACAAAAAAAGTACAAGAATGTAAACGCATTCATACGCAGTTACACGTACATGCAATCCAACACGTTCATACGTATATAAATTCACGCACACTCATACGTATAAGCATACATACATATACTCATGTGTACACATACTTATATAAGTGTAAACATATACAATGTAAGTGTACTTTTTATTCTCATAATTAGCACACTATACAAATTAATGTAAAAAAAAGTTATGGTGCAAAGAATTAAATAATATATTCTGTAAAAATTTCACAAAAAATTAGCAATACGGAAAAAAAAAAAGAAAAAAAAAATTTTACCTTAAAAAAGGGGGACTGACATTTAACAATAAAAAAAAAATAAAATAAAAACAGGAAAAACAAGAAATGAATAAAAATGATGAAATGATGAAATGATGAAATAATGAAATGATGAAATGATGAAATGATGAAATGATGAAATGATGAAGTGATGAAATGATGAAATGATGAAATGATGAAATGATGAAATGATGAAATGATGAAATGATGAAATGATGAAATGATGAAAAGATGAAATGATGAAAAGATGAAATGATGAAATGATGAAATGATGAAATGATGAAAAGAAGAAAAGAAGAAAAAATCGTTACTTGCATTTCTTGCATTTCTCGCGTTTCTCGCATTTCTCGCTTACATTTATGTATGCATTTATTTTTATTAATTCATTTTTAAAAAAATAATCATGACATTTAAAAAAATCATTTTCAATGATAAAAAGATATTTACTGTTAGTGTGCTTGTTTGTTTACCGTTAATTTACAAAAAATCATGGGAGGCTGGGTTACAAAAAAAAAAAAAAAAAAAAAAAAAAAATAGTGAAAAGATAAAATGGAAAAATGGTAAAATAAAGATAAAACGAAAAATAAAAATAAGAATAAAATACAGAAAAACAGAAATATTCAGTTCAGTTCATGATGAAAGCTAACCTACAAAGTTTTTAAAAACTTTTGTGTACATATATAAATAAATATGTACATACATATATTTGTTTCGCTTTATTAATGACCCATATGCTTTTCCCTTTTACACTCCTTCCTTTGTTGCCACCTCCACGTTACACCTGCGCATGGTTTGTTTCGGTAACTCATATTTTATTGGTAACATGAAAAGACCATTTTGATAAAAAAATTCCATTTTATGATAGAAAACATGAGAATACGTAAACATACAATTCTATTTGTTTACATGTATATATCGTAGGGAGTGAAGCAATAGGCCGCAGAGGAGTCACTTATGCGTGAATGTTTAAACATGTAATCGCGTAAATATGCAAAACTGCTAATATGGTAATATGCTAATCTGCTAATGTGTTAATATGCAAATATGCTAATATTTTAAAAAGAAAAAAATGTTTCTGCTGTTATGAAACTTTCGAAATACTGCTTTTTAATCATGCTTTAAGAAAAAAAAAAAAAATGTTAAATCTTAACTTGCTTATTTGATTGCTATTTCACCATTTTTTCATTGTTTATGACTAATTCAAATTTCTAGCTTTTTTTCATTTTTTTGCTCTTTTGTTTCTTTGCTCTTTTGCTCTTATGCTCTTATGCTCTTTTGCTCTTATGCTCTTTTGTTCTCATACCCATTTGTGCATTTGCTCTTTTGTTCTCATACCCATTTGTTCATTTGCTATTTTGTTCTTTTGTTCTATTTAGTCTTTGCTCCCCTTCTCTTTTATTTTTTTACTCTTTTTCCTGCACAGTTCATAAAAAAGAAGTAAGCATGTACTGTATTTTTCGGAAACGTACTACATGCTAATTCTTACTGTTCTTTGTTAAGGCAAGAAAAAACAAGGAAGGTACGGGTGTGCACACACCTTTATATATATTTATATATAAGCATATGCAAATATACATATACTAGTAATATATTTTTACGCAAGTATAAGGAGAGCATTAGGAAAAAATATGTTTGGGAAAATATGCACACTTATTTAAATAGAGAAAAAAATAAAAACAAAAACAAAAACAAAAATAGCTATAAATCATATTACCTTTTTTTTTTTTCCTTGCCTGTTCATATTTTGACGTATTCTTAAATAATATTTTCGCTATTTGCACCTTAAAAGTATCTTAACATTTTACAAGAATTCAACGAGCGTGTAGTGTTCATTAAACTCGGTTACGACCAAATGATTGAGTGGGAAGAAAATAAGAGAAAATTAAAAATAGGAGGCACCGAAAAGGGAAAAATAAGGCAAAAAAAAAAAAAAAAAAAAAAAACAAAGGGAAAAGAGAGTTTATGCACACAAATTTTTACTTTTTAAGGTTTTGCACTTTTTTTTTTTTCTTTAAAAAAAGAAATGTAAGTTTTTCAAATAACTGTTTTAAATTATTTATTTTGCACCATACAAAATTGTGCGTTTACGATTTTTGCTGAACGTTGAAGCATACCTGAGTGAAATCATTTGTATTCTCCCTATATTCAATTTTTGCCATTCTCCTTTAACTCTTTTCCGTTGTATGTTTCTCCCCACCTCTTATTTTTTTGGCATTGCACATTTTCCCCTTTTTTTTTTGTTGCTCCCTCTTTGTTGCTCCCTCTTTGTCGCTTCCGTTTTGTCGCTTCTGTTTTGTTCCTTCCGTTTTTATTTATTTATTTTTTTTTTTTTTCCCTTTTTATTGTTTTATGTGCTTCGAGCAGGAGTCCCCCATTTGGTAGTACACTTGCGATATGTACCTAATTTGAAAGAAAACCCTTTTATCCTTTCATTCGGTTACTCAGTGGAATATGCTGTTCTCCAGCTCTGAATCGAGTATCTTTAGTGAGACTGATTATGATGGAAGTAGTGAAGAAGAATATAAAAGCTCGAACGCAGAAGAAAGTCTAAAAAATGTGAAGATTTACAATAAAATAATAATTAAATTATTTTTAAAGAATAGAAAATATTATGAACAAGTCAGAAATATAGCACTGAATTATATCGGTAAAATAGAAGATGTTCATTTTTCCAATGTTCAAAATAGTGACCAAGAGATAATTGAGCATATATATAATTTTTATTTTGACACATATGATATAATTGAATATGGGGAAAATAAATTGATATATTATATGCAAAATAATTTTCATAAATTCATTGACGTAATAGATAATTACTCCATTCCGTTTTTCTTTAGACTTATTTTTCTCAGTTGCTACTTTGAATTTCTGCACAATAAAGAGGCAAAAAGTAATCAACTTAAGGGTGTATCTTCTAAGACTCGAAAGTACCATCTTAACGTTGACTCTGATGCAAGGAAGAAAGGGGCAGCGTTTACAATTGCAGGTAACGAGTACATAGAGGGAGACGAATCTGTAGTGGATAGCGAGTACATGAAGGGTAACAACTCTGTAGCGGATAGCGAGTACATGAAGGGTAACAACTCTGTAGCGGATAGCGAGTACATGAAGGGTAACAACTCTGTAGTGGATAGCGAGTGCATGAAGGGTAACTATTATGTAAGGGGAGATGACTCCGTAATTGGCAACGACTCTGTGACTAGCATCAGCTGTTACATTGGAACGGGTAATCTGTTAGCAAGGAAGGAACGGAAAAGCGGAGAAGAGGAGAAAGATATAGAAGAGGAAAATTGCTATAAAAAGGAAAACGCTCAAGATGACAGTGGCATAGAAGAGAGAAGCGGACAGAGTGACGATCCTAAGGATGACCACAACAACGAACGTAGCAACGAACGAAGCAACGACAACAGCAGTGATAACAGCAACGATACCAGCAACGATACCAGCAACGATACCAGCAACGATACCAGCAACGATACCAGCAACAACAACAGCAACGATACCAGCAACAACAACAACAACGATACCAGCAACAACAACAGCAACGATAACAGCAACGATCAAGAGTACCACTCTAACGGAGCGACAAAGGGGGAAAAGGAAAAATGGCTGTTTTGTGATTTCATAGAGTACAATTTTGGAAAGGACAAAAAGTTCATGGAGGAGATAGATTTTTACAGTGCGTGTCTTATTAAGGGTATTTTATATTCATATAAGAATTATTCTTTTTTTAAAGATGTCAATATAAAAATGAAAATAAATAATTGTTTGAAAATGATTTTTGATAAACATAATATAAAAATTAAGTGTAGAATAATTAATGTTCCTTATCTACATGACATACATATTAGTGACATACAAGAGATAGAAAGTAAGCATATAGGAAAATTTATAAGCACAGAAGGAATAATTACAAGAGTAGGGGAAAAGAAAATATTAGAAGAGTATAAAAAATTTAGATGTATGAAATGTGATCATATAATTAAAAAAAAAGCCATTCCTGAGTTGTACTATAATACTCATACGATATTGAAATGTCATAATATTCAAATAGATACAAATATCCCCCCATATTACGAAGGGGGCTATTTGTTAAACCAAATTACAAAAGAGGAGACTAACTCCCAAGGTAGTTACACCATGAAGGACTCTGTTAAGGGTAGTAGGAAGATATGCACAAAGGGAAGGAGTAGGAAAAAGGAATGGGCTAACACAAGCGGTAGCGCGATTGGCAATGCAGGTTATCACACGTATGACAATGCAGATGTTTACGCGAGGAGCTTCAAAAAAAGCCTGACGAAGCTCAATGACCCTCGTAACGGCATGCCTAACCAGAGCAGTGGTAAGAAGCTATACTCCGAGAAAAGGTGCAATGGGACAAATTTCGAATTTCTGGAAAGCGAAGTTAAAAGAGTTGACTATCAAGAAATAAAAATAAAAGACACAAGAAAAACAAATATCCCTTATTCAATTACTGTAGTACTTTTAGAAAATTTAGCGGGGAAATATCATCCAGGGAAAAAGGTAGTTATAAATGGTATAATCTTAAGGAGATGGAAAAGGTTATATAAAGATGTGCGGTGTGATGCTGAGCTTTTTATTGAAGCTAATAATGTTGAATGTAAAGAGATGGGAAATACAAAATGTAAAGAAATTTCATTAGATGATGATTTTGCTAAATATATAAACAACATAATGAATAAGACCTGTGCACGTGTTGAGTCTCTCATGGATGATGACAAAAACTGCATTAATGAAAATAAAAACTATATTAACGAACATAAAAACAAAGGAGAGAATAACAACATAAAAAGTGGGTTACAAGGTAAGGACTTTTTCCCAAGCGATGGTATAGAAGAGAAAGACAAAAAACATACTCCTCTTACTCCACCTATGTATCATAAAAAAAATTTACAAAGATGTAACAGCACAAACCAGGATAAGGATGTAGACGATTTTTTACGTCCACTTCCATCTAATATAAGCGCAGAAAAGTATGAGTCAAACAGGACCACATGTTATGACTCTTCGATAAACACTCTCCAAATGAATTTCTTTGAACAGTACTGGTTTATTTTTAAACATAAGAAAATGGAAGGAAAAAGGTTTATATGTGAAAGTTTATGCCCTAATCTGTATAATTGCAAATTATCCAAAATGTCAGTGTTACTTGTTCTAATAGGTGGCAATGAAATAAATGAGAATGATTCTGTTTACAATGAAAGTAATAAGTGGAAAAAGTATTTCAATAGAGATAAAGAAAGAGAGGGAAAAAAAGTTTCTCAAAGAGAGCATGAAGTCTCATCTTCTCACAAACGTGTGAACATGGATAAGTCTGGAAATATCGTTACAAGGAAAGGTCTAAACTGTGGAGGTGGGGGCAGTAGCGTCGGTGATAGCCTGGATGACAGTGTTAGTGATAGCATAGATGCAAGTATCGATGGTAGAAATGAATACATTAATGAAGGAAGAAGCAAAAAAAATAATGGGAAAAGTAGCGAACGCAGTAATGGGCGAAGAAGTGGGGGTAAAGGTAAGATAAGAAAAAGAAGAAGTAGGGAGAAACATAAAAGAAAGAGGGACACACATTTTTCGTCAGAAAACTGCGGCAGAAGGGCATTGTGTCACTTACTGTTGGTTGGAGATCCAGGGACAGGAAAATCACAGTTATTAAAAGAAGTGCATAAAATAAGCAACATTTGCATGAACGTGTCAGGTATGTTTTGTACTACTGCTGGATTAACATGTGCAGCTATAAAGGAGGGAAATAATTTTATGTTAGAAAGTGGAGCGTTAGTATTAGCAGACAATGGAGTTTGTTGTATTGACGAATTTTGTTTAATGAAAAATGAAAATAAAAATGCTATACACGAAGCTATGGAACAATTAACCATATCCGTAGCAAAAGGTGGTATAGTGGATAAATTGAACTGTAAATGTACTATTATCGGTGCATCTAATTTTGAGTTACATAAAAACATTAAAGGAAATTTAGCTACTTCTAATAGTAAAGTGCTTATTATTAATCTTTCTTATGCTTTACTAAGTAGATTTGACTTAGTTGTTATAACAGAGGATAATAATGAAATGGATTCCAAAATTGCCGATCATATCTTGGATAGAGATTCTGAAGAGAATGTGTCTTATAATGGTCTCGTAAAAGAAAAGGGCCTTATAAATGATGGCAAAGGACAAAGGCACAGACGAATAGAACGCGCAATGGAGCAAGAAATGAAAGAACAATATCTTGGTGCATCGGCACAAGAAAAAGAGCTGGAAGGAGTTCTGGAAGAGGTGCACGAGGATATGCTGGAAGAGGGGCAGGATGAGATGCTGGGTGAAGGGCAGGATGAAACACATGTTAATGTACACATTCAGAACAGGCGAGAGAAGCAATATGCTTGCAAAATGAGTAAAAGGGGTAGCTCCTCGAGAGTACTACATCCCACAAATAATGGCCCAAGATGGCACCCGTATGTCCCTAATACTATCAACGCCCCTAATACTATCAATGCCCCTAATACTGCCAATGCCATTAACAGTAGTAATCGTTTCTCGCCACAATGTGAGGATGACAAAATTTCGTGGTCCAGTGAAAAATTGAAGGAATACATATATTATGTTAAAACTAATTGTTTTCCAAATTTTAATAAAAACTCTAAGCTAATATTAATTAAGTACTATACTAAATTGAGAGAGTATAACGATGGAGATAATGGAACAACAGTTCGAACTCTAGAAAGTTTAATACGGCTAAGTGAAGCACACTCTAAATTGATGCATAATAATATTGTTACTTTGGATGATGTAATGAATATTATTTTATTAGTTGAGCTAAGTTTACGGGGGTATAAAATAGCTATTAAAACCATTTCAAATAATATACTTATAGCTAGAACAGGGATACTTGAAAATCTAGCTGATTTATTATTATTATATAATAACATGCATAAAACTTTCTATTCCTTAGATGACGTTCTTTTTTATAAATCCTTATATCTTTATTTTAAAAACATCATTATGAATAAATTAAATTTGGTTGAACAAAATGGAATTATATACACAGTCGTTTAGTATAGTGAGAATTCAACACAATGTTAACTTCGCTTAAAAGATGAGGAAATTTTAGTCCGTGTTTATGTGTCGAGGTAACTATTTTTCATATATTTTTTTTTTCTTCTTTTTAAGGCAATGTGGATGAAAAAAGAGAACTACGTCTTTTTTTAGAAGAGTACATTGGTTTTGTTTTGATTGCGTCCTAGGAGAATTCAATGGTTCTTTTTGTATTACTTTATACAAATTTAATTAATTAATTATTTAATTTATTATTCATTTTATTTTATTTCATTTTATTTTTTTGCACACCAATGTAATTGCTTATTTGGCACCTAACATTTGTGCAGGTGTCATGGACTTTTTCCATTTTTTCCAATTTTTCCATTTTTTCCAATTTTTCCATTTTTTCCATTTTTTCCAATTTTTCCATTTTTTCCATTTTTTCCATTTTTCCCATTTTTCCCATTTTTCCCATTTTTCCCATTTTTCCCATTTTTCCCATTTTTCCTTTTTTTTTTTTTTTTTAATGTATTGTTGTATGGCTAGTTTGTTCATGTAAAAAATGTCAAAATGGAGAAATTTTTTTTTTAATTATCTTGAACTGCTTAGCGGATTCACTGTTCAATTATTTGACTTCACTATTTTTCAAAAACGTGCATATTCGCGTATAGATATTCCTATTTAACACCATAAACGTTTTTGCTCTCATTTTTTCCGATAGCTCATTTTATTGCCAATTGATGCCCTTGTTCGGATAATAAAAATGGGCAAAGGTAAAAAAGAAAAAACAATAAATGAATAGATATAAATATAAATATAAATATAAATATACATATATATAAATGCTTGTATAAATAAAAGCATAAACGAATAAACGAATAAACAAAATGAGGGAAAAAGGGCACGTAAATAACATTTTAGTATACCGCTACCCCCATACTTAATTTAATTGAATTCCTTTTTTAAAAAATTGAACATAATTTTTTCTAAAAAAAAAAACAAAGAACAGATGGCGAAACAATTACTTTTCTTCCTATAATAAGAAGAATAACCTCATATTGGTAACAGCTTGATGGAGTAAGTAATTAACTTACTACCTACCCTTGACACAATATATGCCTAAGAGAATAAGGAAATGAATATGTCATATAACCTGAGGGAATGTAACACATATAAATATGAACGAACATGTATGTAAATGGTTCAGAAGTACCTTCTCATACGTAGCTTACTTCTTAATGCTCTGTTTTGATGATCCTTTATATCATATAATTTGTTTACCTTTTTTTATTTTATATAATTCGTTTACTTTAATTTTGTTGTATATAATTCGTTTACTTTAATTTTGTTGTATATAATTCGTTTACTTTAATTTTGTTGTATATAATTCGTTTACTTTAATTTTGTTGTATATAATTCGTTTACTTTAATTTTGTTGTATATAATTCGTTTACTTTAATTTTGTTGTATATAATTCGTTTACTTTAATTTTGTTGTATATAATTCGTTTACTTTAATTTTGTTGTATATAATTCGTTTACTTTAATTTTGTTTTATATAATTCGTTTACTTTAATTTTGTTGTATATAATTCGTTTACTTTAATTTTGTTTTATATAATTTGTTTACTTATTTATTGATTTTTATAATTCGTGTACTTATTTTTTATTTTATATTATTCGCTAACTTATTTTTTTCTTTTTTTTTTCCGTCCTTGTGCCCCCCCTTTTGTTGTATTAATTTTTACAAAAAGATGGACATAAAAATAGTAGAAGATGAAGTTATGCTATCAGATGGACGAATAATAAAAATGCCTGTCAAAAGAAAGGAGGACGAAAATGAGAAAGACAAGGCAAAGGCAAAATTAAAAGTGGAAAAAATTCCAAACGTGTGGGGTAGTAGTGCAGGGGCAGGTAGTGACTATTTTGATCTTTACCGAAAACAAAGGAATGAAGAAAATGAAAGACTAGAAATAATTGAAAAACAATGGAAAGAATATACGGACAATCAGATATTTCAGAGTAAAAGAAGGGAGAAAATAGAATATATAGAAAAAAAAAGGCAAAAGAAAAAAAATAAAAGGTTAATGAAAAAGAATAAGATAAAACAACTAAGAATTAACAAAAAGATTAATAAAAATGAAAAAAAGGCAAAAATGTCTTCCAGTGATGAGAATGAAGAGAAATGCACAGATACAGACAGAGGTAGTGGCAGAAGGAAGGATAAACAGCACGTATATGAGGAGATGGATGGTGCAGCGGATGGCGGAGTGGATGAGGAAGAAATACAATTCTCAAAAAGATATGATAATAACAATAATAGGAGTCCTAATAAGGATGGCGCAACTGCAAATGAAGATCCTAGTACGCTAAAAGGGAAAAAGAAAGAAACGGAAACAGATGATAAGAACGAATTGTGTGTCCCGCCTGTTGATTTGAACAATTTCCTTGTTGTTAAAGAGGATGAGCTGTTTTAGTATTTTCTTTTTGTTATGTATTTCTATTTAAAATAAAAAAAAGAAACGAGAAAGGTGCAAATGCCTGCTGGACGTTATACATACATTGTTGGGTTATATAGAAACACATATACATGGCCAAAACAGAACAGAAAAAAAAAAAAAAAAATATGAATATAGGAGTAGGAAAAATAAAAGCACAAAATGACGTGGATACTAAACGAGAGCAGCATATTCATGTATGTATATTTTTTTGAAATTTCTTTTTTTTTCCCATAACTTTTCCTCCAAAATAAAAGGTTTTAGTTTTGCGTAATTTCCCCACTCAAGCAGCATCAGCCGTGTGCACACTAATGTACACACACAAACATATATATATACATATATATATATACATACACACGTTTATATTTTACTTTTTGTTTTTTTTGTGTGCATGTTACTTTGAGTAGACAGTGACCCTACTTCGAGTGATCCTCTTCATTACTCGCCGTTTTGCACGTTTTTCAAATTATTCAAATTATTCAAATTCTCTATTAATTTTTTATTAACGTTGAGCTTTTCCTTGTATGCTAAGGCAACTCGTAGTAATCCTATTTCATTTAAGTTTGAAGTTATCAACTGAAAGGACTGCGGTTCGTTAAAATCTTTCGTGAATGTTCCTGTTGGTATGACTATACTTGGGAAGCCTGTAATAGATGACACAATAGAGAAAACTTCTTTCATGTACTTGTTGTATTTATTCTTTTTCCATAAATTTTCCATATCTACATGTATATCATTTATATGACCATTGCCACTATGTATACTATGTTCAATATTTCCTCCTTTTAAAATGATATCATCATATACACACGTGTTTACTATGTCGTCTCGTATATTATTACTTCTAGGAATGGAAGGTAACAAAATGTAATTTACTTTTTTAAAATGTATTTTTAATTTTTTGGTAAGATTTTTTTTTACCATTAAAAATATATTACGAAAATTTATTTTTTGAAAATGAGAGGAAAAAATAGAACCACCAATTATTCTTGTTAACACATTTTCATTTATCATATTTGACCTAACTTTATTAATATAATTCGTTTCATTATTTATATTATGCATATTATAATTTATTCCATTCATTCTTGAAATATTGCTATGCGCTATAATCATTGAATATACATAATATATATAACAGTAATCAATTAATTTGTAAATATTAGTATTTATTAATGTTCCTCCCAAATGTTCAATATTTCGCATAACCTCTTTATAATTGATGTAAACAATTTTATCAACAAAACAGTCCATTAAAATATCTTCACATATGTATCCAAACTTCATATTTTTTAATGGTTTTTGACTTTTAAATCTTTCTGACAGTTCATATTTTTTCAATAAACTGTTCACATTTTTTATTTCTTTTATTTCTCTTTTTTCTTTTTCTTTTTCTTTTTCTTCTTTTTCTTTTTTTTTTTTTTTAATTTTTTTAATTTTTAACGTTGTTAAATCCTTTTTGTCCCTCCCACTTAAAACATCCAACAATACACTACAATCATACACATTGTTACATATTAACCCAACTACATCAGTTTCTTCATTATATGGTATAACACCATATCTACTAATTCTTCCATAGGTAGGTTTTAACCCAATACATCCACATAAAGATGATGGAGTTCGAATGGATCCACCTGTGTCTGTATTTACTGAACAGTTCATAATCTTTGATCCTATACAGCTAGCTGATCCACCAGAAGAACCACCACATGATAAATATTTTTCATTAAATGGATTTTTTACCTTGCCCGTACAGGATCCCATTGCAAATTCATCTAAACGTGTTTTTCCTATTATGATTGCACCATTTTTCTTCAATTTTTTTACAAGTGTACTATCGTAAGAAGGTATATACTTTGATAGAATTTTACTTCCTCCTGTTGTTGGTATATTTTTTGTTATTATGTTGTCTTTTAAAACGATTGGAAGTCCAAACAATTTTGGTAGTTTTGATAAATTTCCACACTGCTCATAAATTCTGTACAATTTTCTGATCTGTTCATATATTTCATCAGTGGAATATATATACGAAAAGCTGTTATATTTGTTAATATTTTCATGCAATACTTTCTTAATTATATATTTTTCAAAGATATATTTTATGTCAAGCTTGGATGATAATATTTTCCTTCTTATTTGATATATGTGAGAGCTGTTAAACTCACTATACTTATTTTCATTGTACGTACTATCATATATACTATCATATGTACTATCATATGTACTATCATATGTACTATCATGTGCACAACCATAAGTACTATTATACGTAATTATATGTGTACAGTTTCTTTTTCTTCTCCCTTTTTCTGCATGTATATGTTTGTCCTTCAAAAATATATAAGATAGGGTACATGCACTTTTGCATCCCTTGTAATTAACAAAGTGGGGTATTTCATTTTTCAAAAAATTATTATTTTTTGCTACTCTGAACGCTACACTATCTTTAACTAAGCATAGTGATTGTAAAATGTTAAATATGTCAATGTTCAGAAATAAAAAGGAAATGTACAATAAATTTATGGGTAGTCTGTGCATATTATATTTACGTGTTTCCCCATTTATCGAACTTCAAGCGGGTACATTTTCTTTCCTGCAATTTAACATCCTTCCGTATTTCCGCCTGTTTCACGTGTGTGCATAGGTACGTGCATGTATATATATATAAAAATATATATATGTGCAAACATGCGTGGGAATGCTTTTTACCGTTTTCCCTTTTATTTTGTTTTTAATTACACAAATAGGTAACATAAGAAATATATTTTTGCCAATGTTGTAACGTGTTTATCGTGTAAGCATTTTTTAATCTCTTATGAGCGAACATATACATTTCTTTCTTCTCCTTTGAAAAAAAAAAAAAAATTATTACTTAGTTGTTTTTATTAATATCTTAATTTTTTTGTTACATTTTAAAATGTAATTAAGAGTATAGAGTAGAACAAGTCAGCATGTTTCTTTTCAAAAAATTGTACCTTTTGTCGTTTTGTCGTTTTATCGGTTTATCGTTTAATCGTTTAATCGTTTTATCGTTTAATCGTTTAATCGTTTAATCGTTTAATCGTTTAATCGTTTTATCGTTTTATCGTTATATCGTTATATCGTTTTATCGTTTAATCGTTTAATCGTTTAATCGTTTAATCGTTTAATCGTTTTATCGTTTTATCGTTTAATCGTTTCATCGTTTAAGGAAGTGAAAATATGTACTCGCGTTATTCGTACGTATATGTATATGTGCATAAACATATACGTGTAAATATATAAATGTATATAAGTGTACGCACATGTTTTGCATGTTTCGACTTTTTAAAAAATAAGGAGCAGTATGACATTCGTAAGCAATCTACATTGATAATCATTTTTGTGCCTTTACTATTTCTTGTTTTATTGAAAATCATTGATACTCGTAATTTTTAATTTTGCACTGTGTGAACGTTTGAACGATTTTTATTAAGAAATGCGTATTAATGAGGGAATCAATTTTTTTAAGAAATATACTTTTATTTTTATTATTTTATTATATTTCTAATTTCATTTTATTATATTTCACTTTTATATTCTTTTTCCAAGTACCAGTAGGTACAGCTTAAAAAAAAAATTAGCCATATAATTTGAAGTACAAACATCGCTTTATCTTTCAAATTATGATTAGCATAAGTTGTGGAGTTAATCGTTTAAAAAGGCGTGATATGAGTGTCCTAATATTTCCTTCTTTTGCATGTGTATTTATAATGTTTTTTTGAAAATTTTTCGTTAGGTTAGCTTTTTTTTTTTTTTTTTATTTATTTTCTTCACTGTGTAATTGGATACTTATTTTAATTTTATTTACAAAGGCAAGGCTAAAAAATATGTAAATAACTTTATTGCTATATGCAAGAAATTAGTTTATATTTTATAAATTATACACCCCTTCAACATTATTAACAATTTTGAAAGTTACTGTTAATTAACTCTTAATATAATAAACAGTTTTATATACGCTGAATAATTTTAAGTCCCAAATGAATGGACTAAGATGATTTTTATCAAATCATGTACAGTATGACACACAATATCCCAAATGCTTAATCATAAACACAGTTAGTTCTTTACTATATGTACATGTAAGATTTTTGCATTAGTAGAGCATATTTTTGTTAGAAACACATTTTAGCATCTTGTAAATGTTTATATATGTGTTTGCGACCTTGTGTGTGTATGTGTTGGAAAGGAGGTATATGTTGTAATATACACGAAGACAAATTCAAACATCAGATCATAAACTTAAAAATGAAAGAAATATTATTTAGACACATAAAATGTATTTTTAACAATTAGTATACTTTCATATAAAAAAATTTCATAAAATGTATGTTTTTATAATTGAAAAAGGGAAAGCATCAAATGGGAGTCCGTTTTTTATTTTTGCGTTAAATAAATATTTATCGCTTGAAAAATGTATTTTAAATTTAATGCAGGAAAACGAGAACATATAAAATTTGCGTTAGTATGTATACATATGCAGATATGCATTCTTACACAAATATACATATATATAGACACATTTTAGCCATAAAACCCAACAGTAAAATAAATAAATTTTTATGAACGAAGATAATAATTAAGAAATGGAAGATAAGAATAATTTTAATTATGATCACACAGAAGAGATACAAAAATGCGTATAACCCTTCTTATTTTAACCATACTATAATTTTTGAAAATTTACATTTCTTGTTCATTTATTTTGAATAGTAGGCATTTTAATTTTAATATATATGTCTTTTTACATAACTCGTGCAACAACCTATTTTTAAGGTACATATGTTTACATATATACATACAAAAAAAAAAAAAAAAATTATGAATATAATTACTAGGACAATATTATTTCTTTGTCATCTCTTGCCAATTAGCTAAGGATGTTAACTTTGGAACTAAGTATCCAGGGTTCGAATCTTTTGGATTTACAACTCTTACTACAAAGTTAACACTTGGATCAACTGAAAAAGCAGATTGTGGTAGGAGGTTAAATAGCATTTTTTTTTTTTTTTACTTTTTAAATATCACGAAGTTTTATGAATTTAATCATAAGCAAAAGTACTAGGAAATACCATAAAATTCATATCATTTATATAAAATTCCATTTAAAAATGAATTAACCATGTATATCTTTGCAAATATTATAACATAAATAAAGAAAAACTACAGCAAAATTATGCACGAGTCAGGACGATTGAAGTATATGAGCATGTACTGTTCATAAATTTTCACATTGTGGTTACATTAAACAGTCTTTATTTAAGAATATTTATATTTTGAATTTATTCGTTTTGACATTTGTGTATTTTAAGTGTATGCATGTGTTCATATAATTATTGCTTTTTTTTTTTTTTTTTTTTTTTTTTTTTTTGTATGCTCAAGCATATAGGTTAAAAAAAAAAAAAAAAAAAATGAATATAATTACAATAATAATATAAATTTCTTGTCGTCCCTAGCACAGTGGCTAAGGGTGTTGATTTTGGAAATAAGGGTCGCAGGTTCGAATCCCTCGGGCTTAAAACTCTTACAACCGAATTAACATTTGGATCCATTGAAAAAGCAGCTTGGGATAGGGGCGCACCATACTTTTTTTTTTTTTGATATTTTTAAATATTCAATAACTTATAAATTTATTTATATGTAATAAATAATTACTCTGTTTTTTAATTTATATTACATTTCAGTTAAATTATGAATTGATCGTATATGTTTTTATAAATTTTATGAAAAAAAAAAAATTGTGACATAGTACAAATTATAATTATGCACAGGTCAGGAAATCTGATGCATAAATATATTTACTGTTCATAATATCTTATAAAAGTTGTAGATAAAGCATTTTGTGTTTATGAATATTCATATTTTTCAAAAAATAATTTTTAATATTATACATTTTAATTTAACTTAATTTTATATATGTACACCAAATAATGAAGTGGCTATATTATTATTTTTTTTTTTTTTTTTGCCTTAATATGAGTATACATGCATAAAATAAAACAAAACAAAACAAAAATTATAAGTATAAACACAATGAAAGTATTATTTTCTTGTTGTTACTAAGGCGGTGGTTAACGCTGTTGACTTTGGAAGTAAGGGTTGCAGGTTTGAATCCCTCAGACGTAAAATTCTTACGACAAAATCTACATTTGGAACCACTGAAAAAGTAGCTTGTAATAGGAGCAAAATTATTTCTTTTTCTTTTTTTTTATCTTTTTTTTTTTTTTGTATTTAATATAATATGTTTAGTATAATATGTTTAGTATAATATGTTTAGTATAATATGTTTAGTATAATATGCTTAGTATAATATGTTTAGTATAATATGCTTAGTATAATATGTTTAGTATAATATGTTTGGTATAATGTATTTTTTCTTTTTTTTTCCAAATATTAATGGGTTATATATATGAACATTTCCTTATATATAATAAGTAATATCAAGAGCATAATGCTTATGTTATGGTGTATACAGTTAAGAGGAAAGAAAGATTTTATTACTTGAATATTTTTCAAAAAGATAATACAAAATTTATTGCTTATACATATTTTGAATTATTATTTTTAATTATTTTAAGTATAGCTATTATTAACTTTATTACTATCTTTAAATATGTTTGTTACTTTAATTTTTATTTTGAGATTTATAATTTATTGTTATGCTTATTATATTGCGTACATTAATGGTATAGTATTTTTCGAATTATAGTATTGCATTATAAGAAAATATCTGATCGGTTAATAAATTAATTGGGTTATTTTCTTTTAATTTAATTTTACTTTTTTAATGTAAATAAGCGAACACGCACTATATTACACTTTTCTTTAAGTAATATTATTTTCTATTTTAATTTTCTTACTGGAAATGCCATTTTTTTTAGTGCATTATATGTTAAGTGGTTATTAATGAATTTTCTAGTACTCATTAAAAATCAATATTATGAATACACTACCTATTGTTATATATATATATATATATATATATATATATATATATATATATGGGCATATGCCATGAGGGTGTGTTTATTTAACAATTTTAGCAAGTTAATATTATGTTCGTATATCTCATAGTGAATGTTGGTAAATTAGGAAAACGTACGACATGCAGATCATTTGGAAATTTTGAAATGTAAAAATATGCGTAATTTCCCTACACTTCAACAGAATTATTCATTTATTTGCATTTTACTTATGAAATATATATCATTTCTTTTGCTTTATAATTTGTTTATAATTTGTTCATAATTTGTTCATAATGATTGTATATTAAGCTGTACAAGTATTTCATAGCGAATAATTTTATATCATCCCTGTGATGCCACACAATACATCATACAATATAATGAAAATATTCTTACAAACATGTATTAAATGAATGTATTACAGGAAATTTACTATTCCATTAAATAACGTAACTCAAATTTTATATGATTTGTTCAGGTACTGTTCAAATTTTTCATAAAATGATGAATTAGAAAAATCAGTTTTTACTATATTGAAAATGTTAATTCCTAATGATGTATAAATTAATAAGCTACATAATGTAAATTTTTTATTATTATGAAAGTAAAATAACGAATTATATATTAACATTTAAAAAAATATAAATGTTTGTAGATTATATTGTAATAAAATATATGCATTTTATGTAATGTTATTAAGTGAAATATTAAAAATGAGAAAGCAAAATATGATGCATTATTCAAGAATAACCAATCTCATATAAAATTATACATAAACCCTTTTTTACTTATTTCTATTTTTTCATATTTACTTTTATATAATTTGTATTCGTGTAATTTTTCTTTTTTTAATGATTAATTTGTCTACATGTAGTTATAAATTTAATTTTTTTTTTTGTTTTTGCTCGAATAGCTATATATATATATATATATATATATATATATATATATATGTAAATATAGCTATTCCATTGGAAGAGCAATAACAAAAAATTTTATTATATCTCATTAACCATACAAAAAAAAAAAAAAAAAAAAATATATATATATATATATGTAGTTTATTTGTCGATGAGTAAGAATATTCATCATTAAACTATAAATGAAATAATAAATTTCTAAGAATTCCTCAAAAGTGCTTACACATATAGCAACATATCCCTGATGTGTGCATGAAATTGCTGTACATATATATATATATTTTTTTTTTTCACAAAATTTCAAGATGTTATTAATTTGTTTCAATTCCTAGATAATTATTAAAAAGATTACTCATCTTTTATATTATTCTTTTTTTGTACACACACTTAAATAGTAAGTATAAATAATTGAAACATTTCATATTACTATTAAAAACATTTGACATTACAATTGAAAGCATTTCATGTTAATACAAAGGAATATGAAAAAATATTTTGGCATTCCCTTACCCCAATCTTATTATTTTGCAGAGGATACACATGCAAACATTACTATGAAAATTTGGAGATAACATTGGCAATAAAGACCTCGACTTGCACATCCATCTTCATTAATACTAGCAACTGAATATGTAACAGCAAATAATTTTTATTGCCATTGCAATTATGCTTATAATTTTCTGCTTATATAAGATAATCGTATTTTACTTTAACATTTTCGATATTATTTAGATTTATAAACTCCACACGATTACTTTTATATATGCTCCCCATTTTCACTCTAATATTCTTACTATTTCTCTATACTATACTTACTATTTCTCTATACTATACTTACTATTTCTCTATACTATACTTACTATTTCTCTATACTATACTTACTATTTATATACAGTATACTTACTATTTCTCTATACTATACTTACTATTTCACTATAGTACACTTACTATGCGCATTCTAGTATATTTACTATTTTCACTCTTATACACTAACCATTGTTTCCTCTCACAAAATTTCGACGCATACTTAAGTAAAAACGAAACAAAAAATAAAATCAGATATTCCAATAATTATCTGTGTGTACGCATGGATAATTTCTATATACATAAAATTTAAACAATGAAACAAGTTAATTTTCATAAATAGAAAAAATTAACGCATTCATTCTTTTTAGTGGTACCTCAGGGATAACTACTGCAACACCACTAAGTACATCAATTGTGCATAACATGGATGTATGTTTTATCTTCATTATGCAAAAATGAAAAAATCGATTTAATGATATGATTATTTTTTTAGCAATGGATTAACGCAATTAATCCTTTTTAATGGTATTAATCTTTTTTTTTTTTAAAGGTATATTGAATACATATATATTTTTTTTATAATATAATATCATGTTCATTCATGTATTTAATGGCATTCTATAAAGAAAATAAAAAGATAGTGCGCCCATATCCCAATCTGCTTATTTAGTGGATCCAAATGATAACATTGTCGTAAGAATTTTAAGCGAGAAGTATTCGAAACTAATACACTTAGTTCTAAAATTAACATTCCTAGCCACTGTGCTAGTGATGACAAGAAAATAATCTGGTCATTCTGATTATAGTCATAATTTTTTTTTTTTTTTTATGCACAAATTCTGTCTCTTTTGTACATACAAAGGGAAAAAATATATGCCTCTGTAATATTTATTTGAACTTATTTATATAAATAAAATAAGCAAAAATCAAACGAATTAAACGAAATATATGGATGAACATAAAAAATTAAAAAAAGTATTAAATTTAAAGAAATTTATGATGTGTACATAAATTTATATTTAATATTACCTGACGCATGCGACACTGGTTATATTATATATTTTTTTTTTTAAATGTATCCAATAAAAATCATACACAGCTGAGATTAAATTATTTTTATTTTAATACATATACATAGTGAACATACAATTATAATAAGTAAATATTATTACATTGACATTGCTAATGTAAAAAAGATATAAAAAAATTTGATCGACTCCATCCCAAGTACTCCCTCGCAGTGATTCATATTAGTATGTTGACTTGTGAACGCCTGATACCCCGGGACTTGAACCAGTTACTATCACTTCCTAATCAACACGCCTAACCACTGGTGTACGAGTCGCTTAAAATTATTCTGTATAATTATAATTATACTCAATTTTTTTTTTTTTTTTTTTTTTTTTTTTTTTTGATTTGATAAAAGTATACATACATAAAAAAAAAAAAAAAAAATTAAAAATATACCCTCTACAGTGTGTACATATATAAAATTAAGTTATATTAAAATGTATAATATTAAATAATGTTTTTTGAAAAATGAGGATTTTCTTAAACACAAAACGTTTTATCTACAAGTTTTATGAAAAATTATGAACAGTAAATATTTTTATATTTCACTTTGCCTGACTTGTGCATAATTTTGTTGTTCTTTTAATTAATTTTGTTTTTCTTCTATTTGGTTGAATATATGTAGTTATTTATTCTATTTATAAAAGAGACATATAACATAATTTCGTTATTATAATGTATGCATATGTGAAAGCACAGTATTTTAAAAATTTTGTACTATGAATATATTATTATGAAACACCTATTTCTTAGAATAAGTATATATATATAAGGGGTGAAAGAAATATGCTTAAGTATTTATGTAATATGAGTATATGTTATTTTTTTTGAAATAAATATTTCTGACGGAGATGATATATTATTGAATGCGTTCATTTACTACTTGCATGTTGATAAACTTTGTGAAACTAGATATTTTATTTAATATATGTATTATATTCAGAATTTTCTGCTGTTGAAATAAACAAAAAAAAAAATTGTATAAATATCGGTAATATTAACACCCTAGGTTATCCTTGATATATATGTATCTCACTTTTACAGTAGCAGTTGTTTAGAACATAGTTCTATTCTTAATTTGTTTTGTAGGACTATAAAAATTTATCTTCATGAATACACACACGTAAATATATATATGTGATGAAAAAAAAAAAGAAATATATTTACAGAATTTAATCAAAATGTATATTATATATTTCAACAGTCCCTAAAGAATGTATTCCAATACTATGAAAACACGTTATAATAACGCTAGTTCATATTTGCATAATGGAAATTTTTACCTAAAATATTTCAAAATTCTGGAGAATAACTAAAGGCTATTTATCTTAATCTCTTTTTTCTTATATATCTTTATTTTTTATTACATTATTATGATAGCTATGCAGTTATAGCAATATGTTCTTCTTTTTACCCTTGATACAACATTTTTTTACGATATAGAAAAATATGACTAACTTAAAGAAGATAAATGTCTTTCATATCTGCAGTAGTGGCAGTAGTGGCAGTAGTGGCAGTAGTGGCAGTAGTGGCAGTAGTGGCAGTAGTAGCAGTAGTAGCAGTAGTAGTACATATGAATAAACCTAGGAAAAAATCAAAAAAGCTTTTAAATCTTTTACGATAAATACTGAAAACTACACAGTTCTCATCATTTTATTACTGTATGCTTAATATTTTAAAAAAACATTTTACATGTGTATATTAACTAATTTTTCCTTCTATCTTATAATGTTTCACTTATTTAGCTAGATTTTGTATATTATGAATTAACTCTAAATAACTAATAAATTTTGTAGTGTGTGCCAGCACTTTTCTACAACATATCATATAACTAAACAATGAAAGATATATTATGCAAAAAAAAAAATAAATGAATAAGATCTTAAAAATATTTTTTTTAAAACATTAAACATACTTTTTTGCTACCTGACACGTGCAGGTTATATTTAATTTTTTAATAAGCTTCTTTACATTAAAAGTTTTCCAGCTTTAGAAGAAAATATTTTAAGCAAAATTACTTATGCTCACATACTTCATAATTTTAATTTGGTGAACATGAATATATAATCAAAAAAATATAAAAATTTATTCCTCATATAATAAAAGCTTATATTTTTGTCATAAAATTCAGGATAAAACGGGTATTCCACTTTATTTTTTTTTAATATGGTTATAATCAGAAATTTAAAAAGAGAAAATAAATATAATTTGTTCAGGTAAAATAAGATATAAAAAAATATAGTTAATAAACTTTTCCTTAATGTTATTCTAATTAAGGCAAGAAAATGTTCTATATTTATCCATTCTCATTAGTGCTTATTTTTATTTTATTTTTATATAAGTATTTAAACTTTCACTAAAACATTGATGAACATTTAAATTACTCTGACAAACACAACTTTTTTTTTATATAAGTACAAATATGTGCCACACGTAAAAAAAAAAAAATTATAAGTATAAACACAATGACAATATTATTTTCTTGTCGTCACTAGCACAGTGGCTAAGGGTGTTAACTTTGGAACTAAGGATCGCAGGTTCGAATCCCTCGGGCTTAAAATTCTTACGACAATGTTAGCATTTGGATCCATTGAATAAGCAGCTTGGGATAGTGGCGCACCATTTTTTTTTTTTTTTTTGACATTTTTAAATATTCAATAACTTATATATTTATTTATATTCAATAAATAATAATTGTATTTTATCAACCATATTGTGATCCAATTAAAATAAAAATTAACCGTATTTATTTTTACAAATTTTATGAAAAATATAAGACTGTAAGAAAGCATAATTTATAATTATTCACAAGTCAGGAAAATTGAGGTATAAAAATATTCACTGTTCATAACTGTTTACAAAACGGATTCATAATATATTTTATATTTATGAACATTAATATTATTAATTCCTTTATTTTGGATAATATACAATTTAATTTTATTTTATATGCTTATTTCAGGAACTAGTATAATGGGCATATATATATTTTTTTATTTATCTGAATATATAAGCACAAGTACGATTAAAAAAAAACAATTTATATTAATATAATTATAATTGCACGAAATAGCTTTAAGCGACTCTTATTCCACTCGTTAGATATTCTAATAAGAAAGTGTTGATAACTAATTCAAGTTCCCGGGAAGCAGTCTCTCACTAGATAGCATAGTAAGAACCAGTGAAAGCAAATACCTGGGATAGGGGTCTCTTAATTTTTTTTTTTACATATTTTAACATTATTTATTATTAGTTAATTAGTATTCAATTATTCTTGTTATATGATCACTATGCATACGTATATTTTTTAAAAGAAATTATTTAATATGAACTTTGTATAATTTTTATATGATTTTTATTGGACACTTTTTTAAATAGAAAAACGATAAAAACATTTATGCATAAATCATGCATTATGAAAGTTAAATTTATGAAAATGTCATAAATTTTTATAAATATAACATTTAAAAAAAGTTTTATTTATGAACAATGATATTTTGTATTTAATTATTTTGATATTTATGCATTTTAATTATATGAATATATTAAAATAATCATTATTGCATTTTTTTTTTTTTAACATTTGTACTTAAGTATACAAAAAAAAAAATTATAATTACATGAAGATATAATTATCTTACCGCTTTTTCTCTGTAACTAACTATTCTGATATTGAAAGTACGTGTCAAAGTTTCGTATCCTACGGGTTCCAAACTCTTACGACAAAGTTAACGTTTGCGTTCACAGTAGCAGTTACATTGTAAAAGTGGAGCTTTTTTTTTTTTTTTTTATTAAACTCTAAATTATTATTAAATATATAAAATTGTATAAAACAATTATCTAACTAATACTTACCATATTCATGTATTTTAAGTATATAGGTATTTTGAAGTCTGTATCATTTTTTTTAACAACTATAAAAGAAACAAACTAGCTAAAATAACATTTTTAAAATATAAAAAAAAAAAATAATAAAAATAAAAAATAAGCTCTGTTATACACAAATAGTCTAATTAGTTTGCATTAAGGACGTTAATTTTGAAAAATATTTTGGAATTGAATTTTATAATTCTTCCTATTTATTTATTTACACGTGTACATACATTAACTTTAGAATATATACAGCTATTAACTATATATGTAAAACAGTTATTATTACAATATCCTATTTCGGATATTTTTTTTTTATTTATTTATATCAAGAAACAAAAAGTGGAGCAAGAAAAAATGGATAATATGTAAAATAGAAAATGGTGAGAATATATTAGAGAAAACGGTGAGAACGTTATAGTGAAAATGGTGAGTATATAAAGGTAAAAAAACAGACTGCGTTCCATTGTATTTTGATATTATATAAGTAAAAAATTAAGAATACAATTACAATACAATTTTCCTGTCCTTTCACAGGAAGTAGAGAAGTATGTTATATTTGGAAGTACGGACCACATGATAGAATACCACTGCTTAAAAATTTTCACGAAAAAGTTAACATATGTATCCTATGCAAAAAATAAGTTTGCATTCAATACACACCAATTTTAATTTTTCGCACTTTTTTTTTTATCATTAAATAGATAAAATAACACAAAAAAAATTATTTTTTTTATATGTTTATATTTGTAAAATGTTTGTATTTAAGAAAAGGGAACGACAGGAGTACTGTTCCATACTAGTTCGTAAAATTATCATAAACAATTAAAAAAAATAAATGAATTTTTTTAAAAAAATTATAAAAAAAAATAAATAAAATAATATACACCTATTTTATGCATGTAGGGAAATTGTTATAATTTTTTGCACTTAAATATTTCTACCAAATTGTGTTAATTTAAAAATTTTCAGCCTAAATACATATTCTTATATTTCATCCATTTTTCTTGAATTTTTTTGTATTTTAAGAGTATACATAAATTCAAATTATTTATTACGTTGGCATATATTTTTTTCTCGGGCATAAAAATGTGAAAAACATATCACATATGTATAAAAAAAAAAAAAAAAAATTATAAATATAATTAAAGAAACAATATAATTTTCTTGTCGTCCCTTGCACAGTAGCTAAGGATGTTACCTTTGGAAATAATTGTCTGGGGTTCGAGTCTCTCGAATTCCAAACTATTACAACAAAGTTTAACATCTGGATCTTCTGAAAAAGCAGATTGGGGTAGGGGCGCACCATTTTTTTTTTTTTTTACTTTTTAAATATAAATACTACATATTGATACTTATATAAAATAAATAATATCCATATTTTATCATAAGTATTAAATTGCAGTTTAAAAAAGAATTAATGTTATATATCTTTTCAGATATTTTTTAATTAAAAAAAAAGAGAAAGAACATAGCAAAATTATGAACAAGTCAGGCAATTTTGAAATATAAATACATGAACTGTTCATAATTTTTCTTATAAAACTAGAAAATATAACATTTTATATGTATAAATGTTCATAATTTTTTTAAAATTATTTTGAACATTATACATTTTAATTTTATTTTACGCACGCATTCGAATAACTAGTACAAGGAATATGTTTTTTAACTTCCATTCAATTAATTATATGAATACATATATAAAACGAAGAAAAAAAAGAAAAAAAAAGAGCATAATTATAATTACATAAAACAGTTTTAATAGACACTTATTCCAGCGGATAATCATGTTGATAAGGAGGTGATGGTAACTGGTTCAAGTTGCAGGGAAGCAGGCTCTCATTAGTCAATATACTAATATGGCTATTGCGTGCAAATACCAGGGATAGAGTCCCTTAATTTTTTTTTTTTACATATTTTTACAATAATCATGTTAATGTAATAATATAAAATTTAACTTAATGTATCTTCACAGTGTATACATGTATGTGATTAAAAGAAATTATTTAATGTCCATTTTGTATGATTTTTATTGGATACCTTTTAAAAAATAATAATACAGACATTTGTGCATATGTCTTCTAATATAAAATATAAATTTCAGAACATATCATAAATTTTTATAAATTTAATATTTAAAAAAAATTTTATTTATGAACAATTGTATTTTACATTTAATTAATTTGATATTTATGTATTTTATGTATGTACATATGTCGGCGTAATAGCAACATTTCATTTTTTTTCGTCTTTTCCGTTGTATATACGAAAATGAGAGATTTTATGCATATAAAAAAAAAAAAAAAAAATTATGAATATAATAACAATGCTACTGTGATTCTCTTGTCGTTATTAGCATAGTGGCTAAGGATGTTGGCTTTGGAACTAGAGGTCTCAGGTTTTTCATGTTCTAATCCCTTGTTCTTAAAACTCTAACAACAAGGTTATTATGTTGATCAATTGAAGAAGAAACTTGGGATAGAGCAGGGGATCACTATTTTATCTTTAATTTTTTAAATATCTCAATATCTTACATACTTATTCATATGATATAAATAATAACAATGTTTTATCATCTATATTGCGTTCCAGCTAAAATGTGAATGAACTGTGTATGTATATATAGATAGATGTTTTTACAAATTTTATGAAAAATAAAAAATTGTAAGAATGCATAATATTATAATTATGCACAAGTCAGGCAAATTGAGATATAAAAATATTTACTGTTCATAATTTTTCATAAAACTTGTAGATAAAACGTTTTGTGTTTAAGAAAATCCTCATTTTTCAAAAAACATTTTTTAATATTATACATTTTAATATAACTTAATTTTATATATGTACACACTGTAGAGGGTATATTTTTAATTTTTTTTTTTTTTTTTTTATGTATGTATACTTTTATCAAATCAAAAAAAAAAAAAAAAAAAAAAAAAAAAATTGAGTATAATTATAATTATACAGAATAATTTTAAGCGACTCGTACACCAGTGGTTAGGCGTGTTGATTAGGAAGTGATAGTAACTGGTTCAAGTCCCGGGGTATCAGGCGTTCACAAGTCAACATACTAATATGAATCACTGCGAGGGAGTACTTGGGATGGAGTCGATCAAATTTTTTTATATTTTTTTTACATTAGCAATGTCAATGTAATAATATTTACTTATTATAATTGTATGTTCACTATGTATATGTATTTAAAAGAATTAATTTAATAAACATTTTATATGAATTTTATAAGATTTTTATTTGGAGATATTTTAAGAAAAGTAATATAGACATTTATGCATAAGTCGCATAATATAAAGTATAATTTCTTATACGTTTCACCAATTTTCTTAAATTTTATATTTTAATAAATTTTTATTTGTGCTAATTCCTACTTTACGTTTATTTAGACTCTTATGGACATTATGCATATTTTGCTTGTAGTTATTGCAATATCATATATATATATTTTTTTTTTCATTTGTACATAAGTTAAAAATTTTGTGAATATAAAAAAAAAAATTATAATTACAATTACAAAATTTTATTCTTGTTGTCTTTTGCGCAGTGGTTAAGGGTGCTACCTTTGGAAGTATTCGTCGAGGGCTCGATTCCCACGTGTTTAAGAATATTAGTACAAAATAACAATCCTGATACACAGCATTAGTCATACAGGGGTAGGGACACACCAATTTATTTTTCCCCGTTTTTTATATTAGTTAACTATTAATTATAATTAATTTTAAGATTTACTTTTAATTTATTTTTCATCAATGTATATTATTCATATGTTTATTATATGTTTGTAAAAGTAAAATCTTTGTTGATGTATAAATGATATTAAATGTTTTTAAGAAAAACAAAAAAAATTAACTGATATCAACTTTTATAATTTGCAAATACAGTAACAAAAATATACAAAATTCGATTGTATATTAATATATACAGTACTGATGTGTTACTTATTTATTGTTCACATGTTTTTATTGAGTTTTTACATCGATATTCATTATTTTTTTTTTTTTAATCTCTGTTCTACACCAGTTAATTGTAATTTGTAATTTCACTATTATACTTAACATAGTATATGTCCATTTGCATATATATATATATATATATATATATATATATATATATATATATATATATATATCCATATATGTACATATTAATTTATGCATATTTATATATTTATTTATTCGTTCATGTTGTAATACCCATGAAATATGTAACATACTTTTCCAGCTTCCGTTTATTATTAATTTTTGTATAGAAATAAAAAAAAAAAAAAAAATGATAAATAATTATTACGAAAAAAAGCGGAAATATAGAATGTACATGTGTATAATTCTCCGGAAGTTCACCAAACTTTTACGTTTAATGTTCATTGGTTTTATAAATTCTTTTATTTTTTATATATAACTGTTGCTACAGTAATTCACCATTATATGTTTTTATACTTTAAATATAAAGGGTAACATTTAATTATATATAATAAAAATAATTTTAGTAATATCTTTATTATGAAGAACATATATTCTGTATTTGTCTTATTAACTTAGCCATTAATATTTTCTATGACGAATTAAAGGCTCTAGATGAATATGTATAATGTGGGTAATTTTTATTATCAAGATTCGGAAGTATTAAAAATATATGAAAGGTTAAATATTTTTTTTTTTTTTTTTTTTCTTGTATATCTATATGTAAATATTATAAAACACTTTTTATTCTTATTTAAGAAAAATTTTATTATATGTAAACAATACAAAATTGCGTATAATTCAATATAATATATGCTCTAAACGAATATTGTCATGTACTGATAGAAGAAAAAGACTATTGTGTTACCTATAAATTATATTTTATTTATTGTACGTTTAACAGCGTTCATATAGAAGAATTCCATATGTATTTGAATATATATATATCACGTTTACGTTCTTTTCATTGGTAACAATATTTCATTTGTGTATTGTGTACTTACAAGATATTACGTAATAATAATATGGAGGAAATAATTTTATTTCGTAGAACATAAACGTACACATTTGCACATTTACATATTTGCACATTTACACATTTACACATTTGAACATTTACACATTTGAACATTTACACATTTGAACATTTACACATTTGAACATTTACACATTTGAACATTTACACATTTGCACATTTACACATTTGCACATTTACACATTTGCACATTTACACATTTACACATTTACATTTCCTGTTTCACACAAACTACATTTCTATAAAAAAATATTTTCCATTTATGTATGCAAGGGGATAAAATGGAAAAATTATGTACAATTCAGAAAGTTTAAAACTTAATAAGTTATTTTTCTATTTACTCATAAATTGCATAAATTCTTTTATTTTTATATTAAGATAGTATATATAGATATTAATATATTTTCTTATTTTCATATTTTTTTCTTTTTATTTAATTTTCCTTTTTTGTATTCTTTAAAAAAAAAACAATTTAATATGTGATCACTTTTTTACGGAACTTAATCTTAGTCTAATAGTGAATGTTATAAAAAATTAAAAATAATTGAATAATACTCAATAAAAATTTCAGCTTCTCAATATTTTATTTGTTACATGACTTGTGCATATATATTCTTACATATTAAGATAAATTGTTGAATTTAAGGAATTTCATTTATTTCTTTAGGATAATATTTTAATGTGTGTCTTGGTGTTCATGCGAGATATAACAGTAATTTTATATTTAGTGAGGGGGCACAGCCAAAAAGTGAAGCTACATAAATATATGCACACATACATATGTATATGCACACATACATATGTATATGCAAACACACACATGTATGTATATATATATATATATATATATATATATATAAAATATATATTTAATGTGTAGTATACCTTTTTGCAGGACACGTAAAATCCATGTCTGAGAGGAATTTATTTCAGAAGACTTATAAGACAGGAGACGCAAAAATAACATGCACAATTCAAAATTTTTGAAATGATAAATTGTGCCAATTCCTTAATTTTAGATTGTTCCCGTTTAGTTTTGTTTTGCTATGTTTTGCTATGTTTTGCTATTATTTATGTAATCATTTGTCTATCCTTTTTCAATTTTGCTGTCCACTTGTTTTTAACTTTTGCGTCTATGATTGAACTTTCACAATTATCATATTTCATATTTTACGTTTAACCGAATAGATATTATAATATGCGTAAAAATTTATTTATGAACAAGTGTGCAAAAATAGTTCGGAAAATAGGAATTTTATGACCTGTTCATAAATTATTCACCAATTATGTTACCTCTTTTTATGAAAAGGTAAATGTGATGATTTAATAACTTAATCATATTATTTTACATAAAATAGTAGTATAACGCACATATTTATGTGTGCGTAGATACTTTTCCATTCATCATTCAAAAATATAAATTGCTCAAATGTGAAAATGTATCTGTTTGACGAAATGCTTATCACGTATATATATATATATATATATATATATATATATATATATATATATATACATACATATATACATACATGCATACATAAAATCAAAATTCTTGAGTTAATTTGACGGCAAGCTGTTGAGCAACGATGTAATGTGTAGATTTCCCTCATTTGCTTTTTTCCCGCGTAAATGTACACATGTATATATATAAATGCATATGCTCATACCGAAACAGGCTTATTTCTTTTTTTTTTTAGGATGAATTAAAAACATCATACTGATGTGTATATTTATTTTAATTTTATGAAATTAGCTTATGCTTTGGAAAATTTTAGATTATCAGCTTATAAAAATTATCGTTAATTATTAAATCTTCCTTTTTCTCAGTCTTTCCATTAGCATATGTTAATATGTATATATACATGCCTATGTACATATATATATATATATATATATTTATATGCACATACCCGCGTTTATACTTATATTTAACTTTGCTCTTATATTAGCGTTATCAAGTTAACAGAATATTTGTCTTTTAATATTTTTTAAATAAAAAATAATGATGCCTTAAAATTCGTTTTTCTTTAAGAGTATAATTATGTATACTATATATATATATACATATATATATAATGTATAGAAAAAAAAAAAAAAATTTAGTATATCAAAAAAATTAAAAACATTTTCTCTTATATAAAACATAAAAAACTTTAAATTATGTTTCCCTCTTTTTTTAATGGAACGATTAATAATTAAATGAATATATTACTTGGAAAAAATTCTAAATTCTGAATATTTTTACTTTTTTAGTATAAACCTTTATGTAAAAAAGTATAATAAAAACTACATTTTTTTAATACAATTATTTTTGAAGTATAACTTATTTATTTTTTTTTTTTTATAAATAAAAATATAGTCAAGCGTTTGTTCTTAAAAAGTAATTCTTATTAAGTTACATTTAACTGCAAAAAAAAAAAAATATAAAATAAAATGTAATATATATGTATTACTACATTCGTATATATAAAAATTAAATCATTTGTATGCATTTTATTCTCAAATATATTTATATATTACATATATGTAGTAAAATTTTTTTATTCATGTTCATATGATGTAAATGTATCATATAATATTATACGTATTATACTTATTATACATGTATAAATATAATACCATACGAAGCAATAGATCATCGTAAAAGATGATTTTATAGCAAGTCCAGTTGCTTAGCCAATATTTTGAACTTTTTAAAAATAAAGGTATATATTTTAAATTCAAGTAAAAATACTTAAATTTTAATAAAAAAGAATTAAAGGCTATGAACTAAAAAAAATTAATTTTCTTTTACTTTTTTTTTATTATTACGTTAAATTATTGTTTTTTCTATTTTATTTGCTACGCGTGGAACAAGTCAATGTGTAAAATAAATAAAAATAGAACTTCAATACAACGAGGAAATATAATAGCAGAAATTATTATTATGATATTTATTTTACATTTCAAAAATAGTTAAAGCTATTATATTTAAAAATATAAATATATGTAAGAAACATTTTTTTCCACAATTTTTTTTCATATTCACTACGAATTATAAAAATACTTTTTTTTATTACTACACGTGCATATATGTACATTGGTATGCATGTATGTAGAAATAATTTCCCTTTCTTTTTTCGTATTAAGAAAATAATATTTTTAAAAGCACCATCCACAAAAATTTTAAAGATTTAGTGAATTAAAAAGTAGAACAGTTTTAGTTAAAATAAAATTGTAAATGAGCTAGAGGATGTGAGAGGCTTCGTTAGTTTTATATATACATATATTATGTATATGTGTTTATATATGTAAAAACATATATATATATATATATATAGTATATATATATTTATATGTGTACGATATGCATAGATTAGTATATAATGTGTATATATATATATATCGCTACATTGCTCACGGACAAATATGTACACACATTTATGTACATATATCTCTTATAACACAGCTCATTTTTGCGTTTACTTTTTCGCTCATCTAAACTAATATATTCATTTTAAAAAATGTGTATTTCAGTGTACGCTTTAAAAATGACTTAATATACTAAGAATGAACGGGCCTTATTCAGCAATCTTTTATTAATTCCTTTTTTTCTCTTTTTTCTTTTTTTTTCGAACAGTTCTTACTTGCGCTTTTTACTTTTTTTCAGTTTATTGCTAATTACCTTTTTTCATATACATACGTATACATATATATGCATATATACTTATATACATATATATATACTTATATACATATATATAAACTTATATACATACATACATATATACTTATATACATACATACATATATACGTATATACATACATTTATACATACGTATATACTTACATACGTATATACTTTCATACGTACATATATGTATATATGACCTTTATGTAATATTACGATATGTTCAGCAATAAGTGCGCAATATTCCCATAATGTTTATGTACACATATATATACTACTCCTTTTTTTGTTGTTTTAAAAATTGCATTTTGTTTATTTTTGGTATTATACTTTTTGGTATTCCCATTTCCTCTTTTAATGAAGAGAGGATATACAAATCTTAATCTCGTCGAGTTATGCTTAATGGCTTGCAATTGAATCGCCTATTCCTTTTTTATGGTTCGTTCATTTTTTTATGAATTATTCACCATTTTATGGTTTACTCATTTTTTATGGATATATCAATTTTTTACGCATTTATCCTTTTTTTAAGAATATATCCCTTTTTTACAAAATTATCAATTTTTTTTTTGAATTACTCAGTTTTTTTTTGAATTACTCAGTTTTTTTTTGAATTGTTCAGCTTTTTTATTATATATATATATTTTTTTTTTATGAACTGTTCATATTATTCATCAGTGTGTGTGCATTTACCTTGGTGTATTTTATGTTAATCTGTTTTTTTTTTTTTTTTTTTCTTTATTTTATTATTTCGCCACACCTTTTACCGTTTTTTATAACGTTTATTAAAGGGACATATTACCATTTATTTTTATGTTCAAGCTGTACTATTTTTGAACACTGGTTATTTTATCATCCACGAAATTTTTTTTTGCACACATTTTGTGAACTGTCTAATGGTTAAATTTTTTCTTTTCTTTTTTTTTTTTTTTTTTTGGAGTAATTCGAGAAAATTGGAAAAAAGTGACGAAAAAAATAGCTAAAATTGAGCAAGTTACCAGGTTAAAGCGTAAGGAGATCCGCTTTTTTCTGACATGTTAAGGAAAAAAAAAAAAAAAAATATACAAAGTGATAAAACGAGGAAAAGTAAATTAAAAAAGTAAAAGAAAAACGAGGAAAAGTGTAGCAAACTAAAGCAAAACAATTAAACGAAGTAGAACGCGGAAAAACGAGGAAAAATAAAGGAAAAAGATAAAACGAAGCAGAACGAGCCAAAATGGACGTTTTCGAATTCGTTGACCCGTTGAGAAAAAGAAAATTAACGAACAACTTATTTGATTTCGACAAATATGTGTATAAAGAGAAGCTGGACGAAGCAGAGGAAAAGAAAAGCGACGAGCGTGTTTTGAAAAAGAAAAAAAAAAAAAATTGAGAAGAGTACTGGACAGCTCGAACAGTGTAGCGGAAAATGAGAAGGAAGGAGGCTTCAAGAATAACAAGAAAAGAAATAGTGAAATAAAAGGAGAAAAAACAGAGTTAAATGGGCTAAACGGAATTAGCGGAATGAGCAGAATGAGTGGACGAAATGAAGCGAAGGAGGACACACTCAAAAAGGAGTATGATGGAGAAAGTCAGGTCTCTTCGTATTTGAAGGAGAATGATCTTATAACATCGAATGAAAAAGAAATTGAGGAATATAAGAATAACTTAAAGGTGTTATTTGAGTGCATATTTATATCTATAAAGATAAAAAATAAAATTATTGAATATTTTACAGCCAATGAAAGAGAGAAAAGACAAGATATAATAAAAGAATTTGTAAAAGGGTCTTTCCGAATAAGCAATTATGATGCAAATTTTGAAGATTTTGAAAAACATGTTGATACGTTTCATAAGTTAAAGAATTATCAAAAATGTGGTGTTTTTTGGTTATATATATTATATAAAGAAAAAAAAAATGGAATCTTAGCTGATGAAATGGGATTAGGAAAAACAGCACAGACTTGTGTATTTTTAGATTACATGTACAGGACAGGAGAATTACAAAATAAAACGATTATTGTAGCACCAACTAGTTTGTTAAAAAATTGGAATAATGAAATAAATATGTGGTGTCCTTATTTAAGAAATCATAAAATAATATATTATGGAAGTCAGAATGAGAGGAAATATTTAGCATATGATATTTTTACAAATAAGACAAATAATATACATTTAATTGTTACTAGTATTAATATGCTTATAGGTAAGAATGATGTTTCCTATTTTCGACAAATAAAAAAATATGATTATCTAATATTTGATGAAGCCCACTTTTTGAAAAATAAAAATTCTTTAATATATAAAAAATTACAAAAAAAAATTGTTTTTAATAATAAAATATTATTAACAGGGTCACCTATACAAAACAAGACACAAGAATTGATGAATCTACTTTTGTTTCTAATGCCAGATATATTTACGGAAGAAAATATAAATAATGCCTTGAGTGCATTTGTAAAAATGTATCAAGATACTGTGAATAAGAAGGACGGAGAGGAGCAGGCCATATCCGAAAGCACTCCACTGCGGAGCGGCAAACTATTTGATATATATGATATAAAGTCGGAGCGAGATAGGGGAAGTACAGTGAATGCGCAATATGCGGAAAAGCAGGTGGACGACAGGGGAAGCGATGCAGGTGTATACCTGACAGAAGAGACGAGCAATATTATAAAAAATTATTTAATCGAAATTATAAGAAACGATGTAAAGCATGTGGAGTTGAAGAATAAGGAAATAATTTTATTGCAACTTATTATAGAGCCATATATTTTGAGAAGGTCGAAAAAACATGTTTTCATTGATATGCCTAAAAAACATAGTGTTATTATAAAGTTATCATTAAACTGTACACAAATGAATTTATATAAAGATGAAATATTTTCAAAACTACAACATACGCACAAGCATCTTGAGTTTTTACAAAAGCATTCAAGTAAAAGTGAACTGGAAAGGATAAGCACCATTCTGGAGAAGAAAGGAACTCATAAGGGGGATAAAGGATTGGTGGATGGAACAGGCAATAAAGAAGCACTTAGCATCGATGTGGTAGTTAAGAAGCAGTCTATTAATGAAGCCGATTCATGTAACAACGGTCCGGAAAAGGGAAATAGTGTTAGCGGGGATGATATTGGCAAGAACGATATAAGCAGCATGGATCATATCGGAAATAATGATATGGGGAACGACGTTGACGATGATGACGATGATGACGATGATGATGACAAGATAGACGAGGAAACAATAAACATCGAACGAGCAGAGGAGGAGGAAAACAAGGAAAGTAATATAATTATTAATAAGAGAGACGATGAATTAGTGCAAGAAGGTCTTACCACAGCTGGTAAAGAAGTGCGTGGAAAGATGATTAACGCCTCTATATTTATTCTTCGCCGAATATGTAATCATCCATTATTACATAAATATTACTACTCAGTAGAAGACATAAAAAATATATCCAAATATTTTTATAACAACACAGATCAATATATAGATTTAGATTTAAAAACAGTAGAAAATGAATTTATGAAAATATCAGATTTTGATATCCATTTATCTATTAAACATTTAATATCACAAGGAGATACAAATTTAAATAAATATTTAATAGCAAAGGAGCATATTTTAAATAGTACCAAAATTCATCATATGATTTGTCTTATTAGAGAAATAAGACAAAAAAGAGAAAAAGTGTTAATCTTCTCGCAGTTTACCACCTTCCTTGACATAATTGAAGAGGCTTTACTATATGAGTTTATTTATGATGAACAAGATTTCAAAAATCATTTGCAATGCTTGAGGAGTACGCAGAGTGTTAGCAAGAACGAGCCTGGTGAAGGTAGTAAAGCTGTGGAGAGGGCGGGAGATGGAGCAGCCCAAGATGGAGTAACAGAAGGAGGATTGTTAATAGCGGAGGACTTGGACAATACGGAAGAGAAAGAAAATTCCATTAAAAACAAAGATCTAAATAACGATTATAACAAAAGTGAAGAAAAGGATTGTTGTTTTTCTTCAACTACAACATCGACGTCTTTTACATCTGATAATAAGACGAGAAATCAAATCTATGTTAGACTGGATGGTTCAACTAATACTATTGAAAGACAAAAAATTATAAAGCGTTTTTCAAAAAGCGAAAATGTTTTTATCTTTTTGCTGTCTACCAAGGCCGGGGGCGTAGGCCTCAACTTGATTGCCGCCAACCACGTTATTCTCATGGATCAGGTAAGGAGCAAGCGCGAAGCAAAAAAGGAAGAAGCCAAGGGGAATAGCAAAAAAAAAAAAAAAAAAAAAAAATAATAAATGAACATGATTATGCTTGTGTTTTAATTTACATTTTTCGTGTTATATTTTATATTGTTCATGTTATGTTTTACATTTTTCATGTAATATTCTTTTTTTATTTTTTCTTGTTTTTCTTGTTTTTCTCGTTTTTCTTGTTTTTCTCGTTTTTCTCGTTTTTCTTGTTTTTCTTGTTTATCATGTTTTTCATGTTTTTCATGTTTTTCTTGTTTTTCATGTTTTTCATGTTTTTCATGTTTTCCATATCTCTGTCATCACTATCACTGTCGTTTTTCTCCTTCGTAGGACTGGAATCCACACAACGATAGACAAGCGGAGGATAGAGTCCACAGGCTGGGTAAAGCAAACAGTGCATATTGTGTTTGTTTGATTTATAATATATGTATTTCATTGTGAGTTAATTAGCTCAAGTGCATAGGCATTACCCACGTACGTTGAAAGGCATTGGATATAACCATATCTTCTTCGCATTCTTCAGGCCAGAAAAACGAAGTTTACATATACAGGTTGTGCTGCAAGAACACCATCGAAGAGAGCATACTGAAGGTTATTACCAAAAATTGCAATTTTTTTTTTTTTTGCTTTCATATATGGCTTCTCTTCGTTGGTTTGATGGCGTGGTTAAGGCATGTATATTGTTATCTTTTCCTTTTATTTTCATAATGTACATTTAATTAACGAAGTTATTGCACTTTGTAATTATTGCTATTTTGTTCTTACCATGTAATGCTATCGCGCCATCGTATCATGTTATCTTATCGTTTCCTTTATTTATTTATTTTTTATATATTTATTTTTTATATATTTATTTTTTATATATTTATTTTTTATATATTTTTTATTTATTTATTATTTATTTTTTATATATTTTTTATTTATTTATTATTTATTTTTTATATATTTTTTATTTATTTATTATTTATTTTTTATATATTTATTTTTTATATATTTATTTTTTATATATTATTTATTTTTTATATATTTATTTTTTATTTATTTATTTATTTATTTATTTTATTTTACCCATGTCTCACAGTGCTGTAAAGCAAAATTACATCTTGATCAAGCTTTTGGCGGAAACAGCGATTTGCTACAAAGTGCTTTGATAAAGGTAATGTTCTATCGTTTGATTATTTTATTTTGCTCGAAAGAATAAGAATTGAACATATATATATTTGTTATTGTTGTTTGTATGTTAAGTTACGAATTTGTTTATAATGTTTACATTATTGTGTTGTATCTATAATTCTTACGATTTTTTTTTTTTTTTTTACAACTCGAGTTGTGAACAGTTGGTAGAACAAATAATTACATTTGATATTTTTCCTATTTTTTCATTTTTTCATTTTTTCATTTTTTCATTTTTCATTTTTCATTTTTCATTTTTCATTTTTTTACTTTTTTTTTTTTTTTTTTTTTTTTCCTATTTTTTCCCCTTCAGGATGCATTAAACGCAGTCGATATGAAATAAAAATGTATTCCCGTTGATGTCCTATTTTTAAGTTAAACTTCTTTTTTCACCTATCAAATTTTCATATGTTCACATTATCAATTTTTTTAATTTTTCAATTTTTTTAATTTTTCAATATTTCAATTATTCAATATTTCAATTATTCAATATTTCAATTATTCAACATTTCTATTATTCAATTCAGTTATTCATTTCAGTTATTCATTTCAGTTATTCAATTCAGTTATTAAGATATTCAGTTATTCAACTCAGTTATTCAATTCAGTTATTCAATTCAGTTATTAAATTATTGAATTATTAAATTTTTTTTTTTTTTTTATTTTTGCTTTACCCTTTTTATAAAATTTATATTAATGATCAAGAGTGCAAAATAAAGGAGTAAAAAACAAAAGAATGTAACACACAAAACAAACAGAAAAAATACTCTTTTTTTTTTTTTTTTTTTTTTTTTTTTGAATACTCCTTTTTCAAGTTTTTAATATTGCTATCAAGCTCCAATTAAACGTTAAGAGAAAAATATATATACATATGGATGTATACTTATTATATAAATATTTATATATATTATATTTACGTACTTAAAAGTGCCCATATATTCATATGTGTTCTTTTAGACCTTTTCTCAATTTTAACGAAAATGTGCATGCTTATAAATATGTATCAGTAAAGAATAAGCATTACAAATATTCTCAGATATGTAAATATATATGTAAATATATACATATATATATATATATATATATACAAAAATATAAGCATTAAATATATACATGTGCATATAATAATATATATGTAAACTTATATACATTTATCGTAAAGCATTTTTTATATTGTTCCTTTGATAGCCTTTTTTTTTTTTTTTTTTACTTTCTTTTGCGTCCTACAATTTATTTGGTCCTTTTTATTATATTCTCTATTTTGCCGCTTTTATTTTATTTATCTTTTTTTTTATTTTTTAATTTTTTTATTTTATAATTTTATAATTTTTTTATTTTTCTTGTTAACGGAAGGTACAACATATCCTTTTTTTTTTAAAGAAAATACTACCCTCCCGCACCAGTTGTAAATAGTATATCATACATGTATACATACATAAGAGCACATACACATACATAGTCTCATATACACATACATATTAATATATATAGATATGTATTATACCTATATAATTATTATTATATTCATTTTATGCATGCAATGTGTATATATGTTCATATAGGTGCTTATATACATTTTTACATATACAATAATTATGCTTTTTTTTCTTTTTTCTGCTTTTTCTGCAATTAACATCTTAAAAATTGAGATAAAAAAAAGAAAAAAAATTACTACATAAAATGAATTAAAAAAAAAAAAACAAACAAATATAACAAAATAAATATAACAAAATAAATATAACAAAATAAATATAACAAAATAAACATAACAAAATAAAATTGTGTAATATAATGCAAAATAATTAAATTTTTGAAATAAGTTGCTTGTGTAAGAGAATATTTACGAAAAAGGGGAAAGGATTATAATTGCTTCCTTTTTTTTCTCAATTCAGATATATACAGTCCAATATTGCGTGCGGATAAGCACTGACTTGTTATGAAAAGTAGTTGTCCTATATATATATATATATACATATGTAATACGTGCATACGTATAAACATACATACATACATATGTAATACATACATACGTATGTAATACGTACATATACATACATACATATACATACATATACATATTAATTTTCATCTTTATAAAATGCTAATTGTTAAAGTTTTTTTGTTTTCTCTCTGTGGTGTACTCCTCTTTGTTGTAGCCTTAAACAGTAAGGAAATATGCATGCCGAAAATTCGATAAATTAAAAATCGAAAATATGGAAAAATATATAAATTGAAAAGCGAAAAAATGAAAAAAAAAAAAAAAAAAAAGTCAATTTTACCAGTGTGTGCAGTAGCGAACTACATGACAAACACACTTCTTCTTATTAGGCTACATGTACTTGGTTCAGGATGATATTATATTTGCAAAAGATAGTAAGTTTTAATCAACAAGGGAAAGAACAAAATCGAGACAGATCCATGGCATGGAAAAATATTATGCTAGACGAATAGTTCCCCAAACCAAATGATAGAAAAAAACAAATGGCATAAAAGATGCTTAGGAATGATAAAGAAAATATATTATATAACTGTAACATATATTTTGATTCTGTTTTAATTTCAATTTTTTCTTTTTTTTCTGTTCCCTTCCCCTATATAGAGTATGACCCTGCCGTAGCACAAAAACCAGGTAATCCATCCACTGCATTTTTGTAAATCTCCCTTTTGAGCTTTTTTTTTTTTATAATTATTATTTTTAATATTTTCTTTTCTTTTCTTTTTTTTTTTATAATTATTATTTTTAATATTTTCTTTTCTTTTTTTTATTTTTTATTTGCACCCCTCCCCCATCAGGCAATAATTACGAAGAAGTTTTGGTAAAAACCGAAGATGGATATACACATCAATGGTAAATGCGAAAAAAGACATGAAAAAAAAAAAAAAAAAAAAAAAAAAGGAGGAAAATTAAACAGAACGAAAAAACAAAAAAACAAAAAAACAAACTTCATATCGTTACAACATCATTTTTTACTTTCCTTTTTTTTGTGCTCCCAGTTGGTATGTAAAGGCACCAGACCACGAGAAAAAACCCATACTTTTATACTTCCTTGGGAATGGAGGATGTATGTGTTGAGAAATATTCGTTTGCAAATAATGTTGCTCGAGTTATACATCATTCTATATATGGTTTATTCTTATATATATGTATGTTTACATGTGCTCAATTACAGCATGTGGTATGCTTCTTTACGTATTCCCATGAATGTATAATAAGACCTCCGTCCCAAATATTTACAAAACTCTTGTTTATTTGTAGACCTAGAATTGTACGTTGACCTTTTCGATCGCATCGTCGATAAAGTGGATGTAAACATTTTCTCCTGCACAAACAGGGGGTAAAAAAAAAAAAATAATAAAATAATAATAATACAATACATAATAATAATAATAATACTATACTTAATAATAATAGTAATACAATACTTAATAATAATAATAATAATAATACAATACATAATAATAATAATAATAATAATAATAATAATAATAATACAATACTTAATAATAATAATAATACAATACTTAATAATAATAATAATACAATACATAATAATAAATAACACAAAAAGGATATGCGATTTAGAGTGCGCATTCATAAGTATGTACGTGTGTATGTCTACATATCTATACATAAATATAAATGTACATATTTATATGTGTAATTCTTTTTTTTTTTTTTTTTTTTTCCTTCCCCCAAAGCTGCGGAACAAATGACGAAGAGCCATCAGAGGAATATTTTTATAAAGACGCAAATGTTTACTTAAACTATTTAAAACAAGACAAATCAAGAAAAATAATTGTATTCGGCAGGTAATAACTTTATCTCAACAATTATTTTCATGGCTCCCCTCTCCCCCTTCCTGTCTTTATCCATCTTGTGGGAACCGCATATTTATAGTGCAACAAACGAGAGTATTTTTGTATACATAAAACTCATTTGCGTGGATAATTGTGTGCATATAAGTGTATGTCTTATGTATGTTTTTGCGTGTGCATAGTTATATGTTGTATTCATACAGTATATGTGCAAATATATGAATTAATTAAATTTTTTTTTTTTTTCCCCGTTTGTGTAGTTCCATGGGCGGAGCAGTGGCTATCGAAGCGGCATTGAAAAATCAGAAAGACGTAAGTGCATTTTCATTTTGAAAACACATTTCTAATATTACACTAATATTACATTTTGCGCATAATTATGTGTCTGCAACCTGTATATGTGCATGTATTTACGTATGTATACATGTGTACTGATATATATATATATATATATATATATATATATATATTTATATTTATATGTTACGTTAACTTGCTCCTAATCCCCCCTCCCTCCGCAGATATACGGATTGATCGTTCAGAACACATTTTTAAGCATGAAAAAAATGGCACGTGAAAAAAAGCCGTTCTTGTATTTTTTTCTTGTATGTTATGACTTCCTTATTAGAACGAAAATGGACAACGAAAAAAAAATAAAGAAAATTCGTTCTCCAGTCTTGTTTACTATTTCTGCCAAGGTTAGCAAAATAAAAAGAAAAGAGATCCAAAAATAAAAGCAAAAAAAAAAAAAAAAAAAAATGCAGTCCTAAAATAGTATAATGTACATTATGACATGTAATGTAGTGCATGGGGAAAACGCGCATGCATACGTGCATACATATATATACATATATATATACATATATATATATACATATATATACATACATATATATACATATATATACATACATATATATATATATTTTTTTTTTTTTTAATGCTTCACTCATTTCAGGACGAAACTATTTCACCTAGGCACACGCAAACATTGTACGAGGTAAATTTATTGTAGCATTTTTTTTTTCCCGTCTTTTTTATTTCATTAGTGTATTTCCTTTTGTCTTCTCCCTATATCATTTTCTTTTTTCGTATACTATCACTCGTATGTATCAGCCCGTTTGATCTGAAATACCCCAAAGACTTGCACCACCTACATTTATACATAATTATATATGCAGTTACATGAATGTTTTATTAATATACCCAATAACGCGTACATAGTTGACCTTTATTGTGTGTGCAATGTTTACTTTTTATTGTGTTCACTGTACATATTATTATTTTCCATTTCCCACCCATCCTATCCCAATACAGACATGCCCAAGTAAGCATAAGTATTTATTTATTTCAAAAGACGGAACGCATAATAACATTATTATAAGTGATCATGGAGAATATTTCAATTCATTGAAGGAGTTTATCGAAACAGCTATTTTTATTAAGGATAATAAAGAGGAATATGAAAAAAAAAAAAAAAGAAAAGATATTAATATTGTTAATGGTGGTGGTGCTGTTGAGAACTTATCTGTGCAAGATGTTTAGACGAACTTGTAAAGAAAAATAGGGTACTACGTGTACATATGTTCTGTGTGTATACATGGGTATACTTGTGCATACGTGTCTATGTATTTGAAGTAGCCTCCTTTTTTTTCCTGTCCAAATTGTAATATAAGGCTCCCTTTCCATTGTTGAGAAAAGTCCTTTACACGGTTTTAATTATTTTTGCTTTCTTTTCACAAAGACTAATTGAGTAAGCAATATAAATGGAATAGAATAGGAACAGTAAACAGAAGTAGTTTAAACGTGTAGAAGCCCCTCTAGCTTGTGGTAGCATGACCAAACGTTCGTTATAATTTTGGTATGTGGTCAGCTCCCACATATATATATATATATACATATATTACGTTGGGCCTATTTTTGGATATCGTGTACAGTAATAAATGTGTATTCAAAATATTCATAACTTAGTTATAAGTAGCTTTTTGTATACATAAAAGAATACTGCAAAAAAAAAAAAAAAAAAAAAAAAAATTATTAATTTGTGTATGTATATGCATGTGTACGTATATGCATGTGTGCGTATATGCATGTGTACGTATATGCATGTGTACGTATAAGCATGTGTATGTATATGTATGTATATGTGTTTATATATATATACATATATTACAGTTAGTATTATTATTGTTGTTATTGTTGTGTCGTTATTATATTATTGCCCCTTTTCATTGTTAAATAGTTTTATAACTGTATTATTCATAATTACAAAAGAATTAATATTTTAAAAAATTAATTTACATTTTCATTTATGAACGTGTTTGTTTAATTTTTTTTTTTCGTTAGTTTCTTTTACCGGTATCACATAATTCCTTATTACTTATTATTATATGAATAATATACTATTCATTTTGTCTATTCATTTATCCATATATTAAGCTATTCATTTATATATTGTTCATGCATTTAGCATTAATATATTTAGCATTAATATATTTAGCATTAATATATTTAGCATTAATATATTTAGCATTAATATATTTAGCATTAATATATTTAGTACTAATATATTTAGTACTAATTCATTTAGCTATTAATTCATTTATCCATTTACGTATCTGTGTATTTATTAATTTTTTTTTTTTTAATATCGATAACAACAAAACCCAATATATATAATCTTCTCTCTAATATCACTCCCAATTTGTCTATTTGTTGTACAAAGTGCACGTAGAGGATGTGCAGGAAAGAGAAATCATAGTCAATGTATAAGTTCCATTTCCGTCCATTTACCAATCCATGCTCATACGCGAAAAGGGGGCAAAAAGAAAAAAAAGAAAGGAAATAAAAAAAAAGTATAACATATAACCTATAACGTATAACGAAACATATCACAGCTTTTTTTTTTTTGATTATGCATTTTTTTTGATGATCCCCAAATGAGCGTATATATATGCACGTGTGTGCAATTCAGATGAATAGCGACCTCAGATATGTAACACACAGTTTTGCAATACCGTATAGTACAAACACACACACATATACATATGCAGATACATTTATGTACAAACGTTTAGTGCTCTATCGTTAGTAAAGTAGTAGCACGATAACTAGTGGACTAGTTACATACGCAAAATGGAAAACCAAAAACAACCGTGATACGATAAGGGTCTCTCATATCTGACAAACTAATAGGAACAATATAATATACGTTTTACCGTTTAATTCTTATATATATATATATATATATATATATATATGTTTGTACATATTTATACATAAGCCTTAACAACTGCATTTATACCTGCAACCCACGACCCACATTCTTTTCCTGGGTATCAATGGAAATACTTCCATAAATGAACCAAAAAATTGTATCTTTTTAGCAAAGCATACACATAAGAGTATTATGTGCTTATTTGTACATGTACACACATACACGATCTAATAAATGTATGAGTTTAGTGCAAAGTAAAAAACCTGTATTTATTATACTCAAATGGAAATTATTAAGTTAAAGGAAAATATATAAAATATACTTGTGTGTATATATTTTATACATACACATACACACTTGGCATACGGACTTAGTCTATCATTATTACAAAAATTACCAGCATGGAAGATAATATAAATTTTAAAAATTAAAAAGAAATAAATAATATAAAGAAATTAAAAAAGCATAAAAAAAAAAAAAAAAATCGAGAAAATAGAGAAAATAAAAGAGAATAAAAAAAAAAGAAAAAACAAAAATGTGTTTATTTTATTTTAATTATTTAAATAGTTTATAAGGATTGTTCTTTTTTTTTTTTTTTTTTTCACTTCAAAAATGAATAATCAAAAATGGTAAAATTATCTAATAACATATATATATATAATATATACTTCTTTTACTACATATGCATATATATATATATATATATATATACATATAAATATACATATACATACGTAATACATATGTATATATTTATACATAATATATATGGGTAGATATAAAAAATGGCCATAAAAATATACAACACACACACGCACATATATATATATATATATATATATATAACGAAAGTAGGTTCTTTGTAGGGGGAAAAGGCAATAATTGGAAATGCTCAAGGTATGAAAAAAAATAAAATAAAAAGTTAATAAAACATAAAAGAACATAGTAAAGAATAATAAAACATAATAAAATTAACTTTAATAAATCTTATGAATGTAAAATTTAACAAAAAATATAATGATATATTCACATAATTACAAATAGGAAAATATTATGCGATTATAGAGAGGTATATATATACTAAATGTGTAGGGCACTAAAATTTTAAGGTGTTTATATGATAATAATTGTTGGCCTGGCAATATAATATAGACATAACGATAAAAAAAAACAAATCATAATTTGGAATGAACATGAATATGCACATATATATATATATATACGTATACATTTGTGCAAATGTAAATAATTGCGTATATTCGCGTATATATATTTCTTTTTTTAAAAATAATGCAAAAAAAAAAAAAAAATATATATAATTACATAAAATTGACGTAAAAATAATGTAGGTGGTATTAACGTATACACACACACACACACACACATAAATATAAACGTATTATTTATTAACATTTAAAAAATTAATTTTAAAATTGTGCAGGAATATGCAGACGCTTATGCATATATACAGTATATATATATGCATGTACATATGTACGCATTTATGCATTGTACATACGTCCATATATTATGTATATATACATATATATATATATATATAATATATAATATATATATATTATATATATATATATATGTATATATATACAATACGTAGGTTTTTCACGTGTTAGGTGGGGAGGGAGTGGGGGTTGCGCGCTATGCCAATTTGAGAATTTATATTTTTTTCACCTTGTCTGCTACAACTTTAACATTATTTTTCATTAACTGGTCTTTATAATATTTCTTATAATCGAATGTACAGTTATGTGTATCAGCATATCGATGAAGTGCGCAAAAATAATGTTCACATCTACATTTTATACCTAATAATCCAATTCGTTTATTACATAAAAAGCACTTTGTTTTATTCTCGGTTGTGCCTGCAGTATTACTACCACTGGTAGACGGTTTGTTCTCAGTATTTTTTTCACCAAGCGCACTGATACTGCTATTACTACTGGGGTTAGTACTACTTTTGGTATTAGTGTTAGTATTACAACTATCATTACTATTACTTTTCGCAATAGTATTATTGTCATTCTCATTTTTAATACTTGAATTAACATTATCATCTTTAACGCTTGTTTTATTATTATTAATACCTGTATTATTATCATGACTCACCATATCTCTTTGTATTTGCATTTTCTCTTGTGTTTCATCATCTCCCGTTTTTTCCTTCTTTCCCTTACTTGATTTCCCCTTACCTTTTCCTTTTCCCTCTGTATAATTTGGATCAATATATTCACTTATTTTTTCCATATTAGCCAACTCTTTTTTTTTTTTTTCTTCTGATTCCCTAAAACACTTTGAGCATAAATTGTTGTTCGCTGGATTTCCATAGAACCCGCAATTGTTCTCGCACAGCACTGGGGGCGGCTATACAAAAAAAAAAAAAAAAAATATAATAATTTAATAATTTAATAATATAATAATATTATAATATTATAATATAATAAACATGGGCACAAAGATAAGCATAATTATGAACATAATTAAAAAAAAAAAAACAGAGTATGTGTAACAAAACGTACTGCAAAAGCATGACACACTTTTATAAAAGCACAAGAACAATGTATACATAATTGTACATACATACATAAATAAATATATAAATAAATAAATAAATAAATATATAAATAAATAAATGACGTTGATGTAACATGCATTTATAATGCACAATAGGCACTTAATAAAATAAGCAGCGCATAACATGTAATAAAAAGATTCGCTTTATCTCGTATATAATAAAACTTATGCACGGATCAAATCTGCGCATATATATATATATATATATATACATACAAACATGTACAGGGTGTTACGTAAGCAAGGATAAGAACACAAGTAGTGAGTTACATTTAATCACATGTTCATATATATATGCTTATAGCGTATAACTATTCTACACAAGTTTGCAAATATTAACCTGTACCTTCTCCCCTACCGTTGCTGGCTTTTTTTCCGAATCCATTGCTTTAACTGTTTTTCTTAAAAATATTTCAAAAAAAAACAGTGAATAAAGGAAAAAATAATAAAAAGAAATTCCAGTTATTATACTTCTTTTTTGCATACTCATTTAAGTTAACAGATGGTTGCACAATAATATAATTTTTTTTTTTTTTTTTTAAATGAAAACACAATTGTGTATGCATACAAAATATGTTGGATATACTAAACTAATTCTTTTTTATATCCTTACAATAGAATTTATTAACAATGCACGAATAGAAGTCGTATAAGTATGAGTACATATACGGTATATATGTTTGTGCAT